>NW_024750819.1:0-9991 GCF_018991925.1 Homarus americanus
TGATCCCCCGTTAAGAGTTGTGTATTTGCCATTTGGTCTTTTTGCGACTAACCATCACAGGTCGAGTCTCAATGAAAGGGTTTGACAGACATAGCCCAAGTTTGTGGTTTGGGTTTGGCCGGACAGCTTGTTGTTGTTTTTTGACACTTGAATTTCACTCTTTTTGGGTCAAGAGGCTTATTCGCCGGTAGTAAGGAACGGACGGGCAGCCGTCCAAAGCCCCGTCCGTCCTCCTCCTCCGGTCTTCGCGCTCTCGCCCGAGTGTGGTCCACCTACAGCGTGGTGGTACCTATTTTTGGTGCGGGGGCCGGGATTGTCCTCTTTCGCTGCTGGAGTTGCCAAAGCAGAGCCCGAGATCGCCCAAATCAGGAGAGTAGTAGTAGTAGTTTTTAGAGCGCCCCGTTCTCTTTCTCTCTGTTAATGATCCTTCCGCAGGTTCACCTACGGAAACCTTGTTACGACTTTTACTTCCTCTAAATGATCAAGTTTGGACATCTTTCCGTCAGCTCGAGGCGACGACCCCAGAAAACCCTCGCGGGCAACGGGGCCGACAATCCAAGAGCGCCAGTCCGAAGGCCTCACTAAATCATTCAATCGGTAGTAGCGACGGGCGGTGTGTACAAAGGGCAGGGGCGTAGTCAGCGCAAGCTGATGACTTGCACTTACTGGGAATTCCTCGTTCATGGAAACAATTGCAAGCCCCAATCCCCTATCACGAAAGGCTTTGAGCGGGTTACCCGCTCCTCTCGGGAGAAAACTTCGTTGATCCCTTCAGTGTATGGCGGCAGCGTCGCGACCAGAACATCTAAAGAGGCATCACCAGACCTGTTATTGCTCAATCTACGTGCGGCCGAATTGCGGCAACTCACCTCAGAAGTTGCGAACTGGACACCATTTTCTGGAGATCCGTCGACTACTTAGTAGGCGAGAGTCTCGTTCGTTATCGGAATTAACCAGACAAATCGCTCCACCAACTAAGAACGGCCATGCACCACCACCCACCGAATCGAGAAAGAGCTCTCAATCTGTCAATCCTTCCGGTGTCTGGGCCTGGTGAGGTTTCCCGTGTTGAGTCAAATTAAGCCGCAGGCTCCACTCCTGGTGGTGCCCTTCCGTCAATTCCTTTAAGTTTCAGCTTTGCAACCATACTTCCCCGGAACCCAAAGACTTTGGTTTCCCGGAAGCTGCCCGCCGGGTCTAGGGCTCTTGACGGTCGCTGGATTAACATCGTTTATGAGTTTAGAACTAGGGTATCTGATCGCCTTCGAACCTCTAACTTTCGTTCTTGATTAATGAAAACATCCTTGGCAAATGCTTTTACGCCAATGGGCCCGTCTTCTGACGGTCCAAAATTTCACCTCTGGCGTGCATAATCACGAATGCCCCGCCTGTTCCGATTAGTCATTACCTCTGGTTCCGAAAACCAACAAAAATGGGAACCGAGGGTCTATTCCATTATTCCATGCATCACCATTCAGGCCATTCAAATAGCCTGCTCTGAGCACTCTAATTTTTCCAGTAAACTCTCCGGCCCTCCGGGACACTCGACAAAAAAACATCGTGCGACGGCCGGGGCGGCTGTTGGGCGTGACAGTAAACACCGGGCGGTGCACCGTCAGTCCAGGAACTGAGATCCGCTACGAGCTTTTAACGCAACAACTTTAATATACGCTATTGGGCTGGAATTATGACTGCTGTTTTCCCAGACTTGCCCTCCAATGGATACTCGTTAAAAGGATTTAAAGTGTACTCATTCGATTGCGAGGCTTCAGATTGAGACTACATCATTGGCTTTTAAATCTACCTCCCCGTGCCGGGAGTGGGTAATTTGCGTGCCTGCTGCCTTCCTTAGATGTGGTAGCCGTTTCTCAGGCTCCCTCTCCGGAATCGAACCCTGATTCCCCGTTACCCGTTATAGCCATTGTAGGCGCATAACCTACAATCGAAAGCTGATAAGGCAGACACTTGAAAGAAGCGGCGCCGGTGCGGAGACCGTGCGCTCAGCCCGAAGTTATTCAGATTCACCACAGGTGGGTTACGGACCGGGGCCCGACCAGTTTTGAACTAATAAAAGCGCTCTTCCCTTGCGGTCAGAGACCAATTGCATGTATTAGCTCTAGAATTGCCACAGTTATCCAAGTAAGTGGGTTTACAGATCCAATGAAACATAGCTGATTTAATGAGCCATTCGCGGTTTCGCCTTAAATCGGCTTGTACTTACACATGCATGGCTTAATCTTTGAGACAAGCATATGACTACTGGCAGGATCAACCAGGTAGCTGCTGCTGTTGGCGGCGCCTATCACGGCGGCCAAAATAGTGAGATTGAGAGAGAGGCAGAAGACATTGGGCGAGGGACCGCACGTTGGCCTTAGAGAAATAGCAAACCAGATGATCAGATCTAACTGCACCTTCTCTTGCTATCCTCGGCGCCGGCAGCGCCACCGTGTGTGCCAATCTCCTCACGTATCCGCTCCTCTTTGCCCCAGCTCCAGCGAGGCAGCCGACATTGGGCGAGGGACCGCACGTTGGCGAATCTCCTCCCTTATCCGCTCCTCTTCTCTTTGCCCCAGCGAGGCAGAAGACATTGGGCGAGGGACCGCACGTTGGCCTTAGAGAAATAGCAAACCAGATGATCAGATCAAACTGCACCTTCTCTCGCTATCCTCGGCGCCGGCAGCGCCACCGTGTGTGCCAATCTCCTCCCTTATCCTCTCCTCTTCTCTTTGCCCCAGCGAGGCAGCCGACATTGGGCGAGGGACCGCACGTTGGCCTTAGAGAAATAGCAAACCAGATGATCAGATCAAACTGCACCTTCTCTTGCTATCCTCGGCGCCGGCAGCGCCACCGTGTGTGCCAATCTCCTCCCTTATCCGCTCCTCTCCTCTTTACCCAGCTCCAGCGAGGCAGCCGACATTGGGCGAGGGACCGCACGTTGGCCAATCTCCTCCCTTATCCGCTCCTCTTCTCTTCTCTTTGCCCCAGCGAGGCATAAGACATTGGGCGAGGGACCGCACATTGGCCCATCTCCTCCTCTCTCTCTTTCTCTTACTGTTTGTGGGGACGTGGGCTCATGAGCGCCATCGTCGCCCAATATTGGTTAGGTTGTGTATTTCACGGGTGGGAACCGCCATCATCGTTGTTAGGTGATGGGGTAACCCAACGTGTGCTTTGACGAGTTTTGGCTGCTAAACTCTCTTTTTAGTATACTCGGCTCCCAGACTGCGCCCTGGTCGTGTTGAACCATGAGCGTTGTCTATGCACATTTAGGGTAGCCGTTTGCGCGTGGAATAGTGCAATGAATCTCGGTCAAGAGACGGTTGGGCGCTGCATTGAAGGCCGGCACAGACGCGAAGACGCGGTGATCAGCCAACGCAAGTCCGCTAAGTTGGGCAGACAGCAAGGCGAAGGGGAGCCCCGTTCCGGACTGAAAGGCCGCAGCATATGCTGTGACGGAAACTAGTAGGGTGGCGACGTGTGCGCCGAGAGAGAGAGACGGAGTAAATAATGTCCAAACGGAAGAGAGACCTGGCAAGTGTAATTGATAGAGCGCGAGCCTACTCGCCATAAGCCCGCTCCACTGCCATTCCTCTGATCCAATGAGACTAAAATCTCTCTCTCTTCTGCTCCAGCCATTGCAGGGCAGGGAAGCGACGGCAATTTTGGTTGTTGTTTTTGAATGCCGCGCTTTGCTTCGCAGAGGCGCCGAAGCGCTCCGCTGGGGGGCGGAAGATATTTCACACCGAATATGTGTGTGAAGGCACCCTCTCCCCTTAATATAGTGAAATAGTGCAATCCAGCATACAAGGTCGGACGATAGGACATTCACCGTACCGCACCTCGAGAGTGGATGTTGGGTAAGGTTAAAACCGGACTGTTCGCAGACAGCCGAATAACCCGGTTCCGGACTAATTGGTGGATGCAACATCATGATGATGCTGCTGCTGCGCGCGAAACCGCAGTGGCGACGTGAGAGAGTAATAATGTTCAATAGGGAGAGCGACCTGGCTAGTGTAATTGATAGATCGCGAGCCTACTCGCCATTAGCCCGCTCCACTGCCATTCCTCTGACCCAATGAGACTATTCTCTCTCTCGCTCTCCTTCTGCTCCAGCCATTGCAGGGCAGGGAGAGGAAATCGACGGCAATTTTGGTTGTTGTTTTTGAATGCCGCGTTTTGCTTCGCAGAGGCGCCGAAGCGCTCCGCTGGGGGGCGGAAGATATTTCACATCGAATATGTGTGTGAAGGCACCCTCTCCCCTTAATATAGTGAAATAGTGCAATCCAGCATACAAGAGCGGACGATAGGACAGTCACCGTACCGCACCTCGAGAGTGGAAGTTGTTTGATCGTTTGTTAGGCAAGGTTAAAACCTGACTGTTCGCGAACAGCCGAATAACCCGGTTCCGGACTTACAATAGACGCAACATCATGATGCTGCTGCTGTCGCGGAAACCGTGGTGGCGGCGTGCGCGCCGAGAGAGTAATAATGTTCGAATTGGGAGATTGAACCTGGCTAGTGAAATTCGCAGATCGCGCTCCACTGCCATTCCTCTGACCCCATGAGACTATTTTTCTCTCTCTCTCTCTTCTTCTGCTGCTGCTGCTCCAGCCATTGCAGGGCAGGGAAGGAAAGCAGCAACTGCGCTTTGGTTGTTGTTTTTGAATCACCGCGCTTTAGCCGCCAGAAGGCGCGAAGCGCTCCGCTGGGGGCGGAAGATATTCCACACCGAATAGGTGTGTGAAGCACCCTCTCCCCTTAATATAGTGAAATAGTGCAATCCAGCGCCACAAGCGGTTGATGGGATGATCACGTGCCGCACCTCGAGTGGAAGTTGTTTGATCGTTTGTTAGGCAAGGGGTTAAACCCCACACGACTGTTCGCGAACAGCCGAATAACCCGGTTCCGGACTTACAATAGACGCAACATCATGATGCTGCTGCTGCTGTCACGGAAACCGTGGTGGCGACGTGTGCGCCGAGAGAGTAATAATGTTCAATTGGGAGACAGACCTGGCTAGTGAAATTCATAGAACCCGCTCCACTGCCATTCCTCTGACCCCATGAGACTATTTTCTCTCTCTCTCTCCTTCTGCTGCTGCTCCAGCCATTGCAGGGCAGGGAAGGGAAAGCGACAGCAACTTTGGTTGTTGTTTTTGAATGCCGCGCTTTGCTTCGCGAAGGCGCCGGCGCTCCGCTGAAGAGGCGGAAAATTATTCCACACCGAATGGGTGTGTGAAGCACCCTCTCCCTTAATATGGTGAAATAGTGCAATCCAGCATACAGAGCGGACGATAGGACCCAGTCACCATTACCGCACCTCGAGAGTGGAAGTTGTTTGTCGTTTGTTAGAACAAGGTTAAAAACCCGACTGTTCGCGAACAGCCGAATAACCAGTTCCGGACTTACAATGACGCAGCATCAGCAGTGCTGCTGCTGTATTGAAACCGTGGTGGCGACGTGTGCGCGAAGAGAGTAATAATGTTCAATTGGAGACAGACCTGGCTAGTGAAATTCGCCAAAGATCGGCTCCACTGCCATTCCTCTGACCCCATGAATATTTCTCTCTCTCTCTCTTCCTATTCTGCTGCTGCTGCTCCATGCATTGCAGGGCAGAAGGGAAAGCGACGGCAACTTTGGTTGTTGTTTTTGATACGGCGCTTTGCTTACATAGAGGCGCAGAAGCGCTCCGCTGGGGGCGGAAGATATTCCACACCGAATAGGTGTGTGAAGGCCTCCCTCTCCCTTAATATAGTGAAATAGTGCAATCAGCATACAAGAGCGGACGATAGGACAGTCACCGTACCGCACCTCGAGAGTGGGATTGTTTGATCGTTTGTTGAGCGGGTTAAAAACCCGACTGTTCGCGAACAGCCGAATAACCCGGTTCGGACTTACAATAGACGCAACATCATGATGCTGCTGTCGCGCGGAAACCGTGGTGGCGACGTGTGCGCCGAGGTAATAATGTTCAATTGGGAGACAGACCTGGCTAGTGAAATTCATAGATCGCGCTCCACACCACTTGTTCCTCTGACCCCATGAGACTATTTTCTCTCTCTCTTCTTCTGCTGCTGCTCCAGCCATTACCCAGGGAGCAGGAAGGGAAACTTGACAACAATTTTGGTTGTTGTTTTGAATGCCGCGCTTTGCTTCGCAGAGGCGCCGAAGCGCTCCGCTGGGGGGCGGAAGATATTTCACACCGAATATGTGTGCGAAGGCACCCTCTCCCCTTAATATAGTGAAATAGTGCAATCGAACATATAAGGGCGGACGTTTTCATCACCGTCTCCCACTCGGTGTGTGTGCAGATTCTCGGATCATTTTGTAAAGTATGCTCGACCCCCGATTGACTTTGACGGTCTCCCATTCGGGTGTGCAAGTTTCTGTAGTATGCTATAAAATCGACCCCCGATTGACTTTGACTGTCTCCCATTCGGGTGTGCAAGTTTCTGTAGTATGCTATCAAATCGACCCCCGATTGACTTTGACGGTCTCCCATTCGGGTGTGCAAGTTTCTGTAGTATGCTATTAAATCGACCCCCGATTGACTTTGACGGTCTCCCATTCGGGTGTGCAAGTTTCTGTAGTATGCTATTAAATCGACCCCCGATTGACTTTCACTGTCTCCCATTCGGGTGTGCAAGTTTCTGTAGTATGCTATTAAATCGACCCCCGATTGACTTTCACTGTCTCCCATTCGGGTGTGCAAGTTTCTGTAGTATGCTATCAAATCGACCCCCGATTGACTTTGACGGTCTCCCATTCGGGTGTGCAAGTTTCTGTAGTATGCTATCAAATCGACCCCCGATTGACTTTGACGGTCTCCCATTCGGGTGTGCAAGTTTCTGTAGTATGCTATTAAATCGACCCCCGATTGACTTTGACTGTCTCCCATTCGGGTGTGCAAGTTTCTGTAGTATGCTATCAAATCGACCCCGATTGACTTTGACGGTCTCCCATTCGGGTGTGCAAGTTTCTGTAGTATGCTATTAAATCGACCCCCGATTGACTTTGACGGTCTCCCATTCGGGTGTGCAAGTTTCTGTAGTATGCTATTAAATCGACCCCCGATTGACTTTCACTGTCTCCCATTCGGGTGTGCAAGTTTCTGTAGTATGCTATTAAATCGACCCCCGATTGACTTTGACTGTCTCCCATTCGGGTGTGCAAGTTCTCTGTAGTATGCTATCAAATCGACCCCCGATTGACTTTGACGGTCTCCCATTCGGGTGTGCAAGTTCTCTGTAGTATGCTATCAAATCGACCCCCGATTCACTTTGACGGTCTCCCATGCGGGTGTGGAACTTCTCTGGTATGTTGTATAATATGACCGAGGTGCCCCTACCCCTTACTATAGTGAAATAGTGCCATCCAGTGTACAAGGGCGGACGCTTTCATCACCGTCTCCCACTCGTTGTGTGCACATTCTCGGATCATTTTGTATAGTATGCTATTAAATCGACCCTCGATTGACTCTGACGGTCTCCCATTCGGGTGTGCAAGTTTCTGTAGTATGCTATTAAATCGACCCCCGATTGACTTTGACTGGCTCCCATTCGGGTGTGCAAGTTTCTGTAGTATGCTATCAAATCGACCCCCGATTGACTTTGACGGTCTCCCATTCGGGTGTGCAAGTTTCTGTAGTATGCTATCAAATCGACCCCCGATTGACTCTGACGGTCTCCCATGCGGGTGTGCAAGTTTCTGTAGTATGCTATTAAATCGACCCCCGATTGACTTTGACGGTCTCCCATTTGGGTGTGCAAGTTTCTGTAGTATGCTATCAAATCGACCCCCGATTGACTTTGACTGTCTACCATTTGGGTGTGCAAGTTTCTGTAGTATGCTATTAAATCGACCCTCGATTGACTTTGACTGTCTCCCATTCAGATTGTGCAAGTTTCTGTAGTATCTTTATCAAATCGACCCGATTGGCTTTGGCGGTCTCCCCATTAAGATTGTGCAAGTTTCTGTAGTATGCTATTAAATCGACCCCGATTGGCTTTGACGGTCTCCCATTCGGTGTGCAAGGTTTCTGTAGTATGCTATTAAATCGACTGATTGACTTTGGCTATCTCGGTCCAGTTGTGCAGAAGTTTCTGTAGTATGCCTATCAAATCGACCCCCGATTGACTTTGACGGTCTCCCATTCGGGTGTGCAAGTTTCTGTATGCTATTAAATCGACCCCGATTGAGCACGACGGTCTCCCCGACCGGGTGGTACGCAAGTTTCTGTAGTATGCTATTAAATCGACCCCGATTGACTTTGACTGTCTCCCATTCGGGTGTGCAAGTTTCTGTAGTATGCTATCAAATCGACCCCCGATTGACTTTGACGGTCTCCCATTCGGGTGTGCAAGTTTCTGTAGTATGCTATTAAATCGACCCCCGATTGACTTTGACGGTCTCCCATTCGGGTGTGCAAGTTTCTGTAGTATGCTATTAAATCGACACCCGATTGACTTTGACTGTCTCCCATTCGGGTGTGCAAGTTTCTGTAGTATGCTATTAAATCGACCCCCGATTGACTTTCACTGTCTCCCATTCGGGTGTGCAAGTTTCTGTAGTATGCTATCAAATCGACCCCCGATTGACTTTGACGGTCTCCCATTCGGGTGTGCAAGTTTCTGTGGTATGCTATTAAATCGACCCCCGATTGACTTTGACGGTCTCCCATTCGGGTGTGCAAGTTTCTGTGGTATGCTATCAAATCGATCCCCGATTGACTTTGACGGTCTCCCATTCGGGTGTGCAAGTTTCTGTAGTATGCTATCAAATCGACCCCCGATTGACTTTGACGGTGTCCCATTCGGGTGTGCAAGTTTCTGTAGTATGCTATTAAATCGACCCCCGATTGACTTTGACGGTCTCCCATTCGGGTGTGCAAGTTTCTGTGGTATGCTATCAAATCGATCCCCGATTGACTTTGACGGTCTGCCATTCGGGTGTGCAAGTTTCTGTAGTATGCTATTAAATCGACCCCCGATTGACTTTGACGGTCTCCCATTCGGGTGTGCAAGTTTCTGTAGTATGCTATTAAATCGACCCCCGATTGACTTTGACGGTCTCCCATTCGGGTGTGCAAGTTTCTGTAGTATGCTATTAAATCGACCCCCGATTGACGTTGACGGTCTCCCATTCGTGTGTGCAAGTTTCTGTAGTATGCTATTAAATCGACCCCCGATTGACTCTGAGGGTCTCCCATGCGGGTGTGGAACTTCTTTGGTATGTTGTATAATATGACCGAGGTGCCCCTACCCCTTACTGTAGTGAAATAGTTCCATCCAGCGTACAAGGGCGGACGCTTTCCCGACCGTCTCCCACTCTGACGGTCTCCCATTCGGGTGTGCAAGTTCTCTTGGTGCATTTGAAGTATGAGTTGAGTTTAATGAAGTTGATTTCGTCATAGGCACGGTGCTGTGCTGTGCTGTGCCATCGACAACACCAATAAGGAAGGGGCATCTATTTTTACTTAGGCTAGCATACCTAAGTTAAAGCAAACTCCCCTTGCCAATACAAGAAGGAAGAGGATTTCTTATAGTCTAATAAACAATTCATCATGACCAAATACAGTATCTAACACAGAGGGTCCGGGGGCGCAGCCCCCGGTTAGCAACTAACCATTTGATTGCATTATCTCTGAGAATAGTTAGCAATTATCCATTTGATTGCATTATCCCAGGTTAAGGGGGGTTGTGTGTGGTTCCATATCACCAGATTTATTAAAAAACTCTACGTCAGGCTAAACAGTTTAGGCTAGATAGTACGATACGATACGAAGTCATTAGTTAAGAGGTGAAAGAAGATTATTAGGAATTGAAGAAAAAGGTGGTGAAACTGAAATACAGTAGGAGTAGAAGAATCTGGGCTCAACCAGATCGCTTCATCTTTCTTATTGGTGTTTTGTCTTTGTTCTGCTCCCTTGGGTCGTCAGACCTTTGTATTAATATTGGTTTATTTATATAATGCTGCTTATTATTATTATTTTT
>NW_024750820.1:0-38372 GCF_018991925.1 Homarus americanus
GTTTAGCAAAAAGATTAATTTTATACTTATCCAAACTTTATCTTCATACATACAGAATAACGAAATAACTCTATATATATATGACGTCAATTATAATAAAAAATCAGATATCGAAATAGTTTGAGAGAAAGAGAAGTGGTGGTGTATTGCAACATGAGGAAATATTAATCACCAGTTCGGAGTCGACTGTGAAGAATTGATGGTCGACGTCGATTTATAGCAGTCGTGTCAGTACTGCGCTCTTCTTTCATTCACTTCTTGCTGTTTCCTGCCAACAGATCGGTGACAGCTGAAGGAAATGTCAACCCTATGACACTACTCCTCTTATTATACGTTATTGTTCTTCATATTAATAGTAGGTCAGAGTCATACTTCACGACCCTTAATTAATATTTGTGTGTGAATTAGCAACATCATTTATCAATAAAACAAACCAAACCAACAACACAAAGAAAAGAGTGCTACCACGAGTTACCAGTCAACCAGGTGCATTACAGAGTCACAGAGAAGGTAACAATGGTTGTCATGATTTACCAATCAAACAGGTGTGTTAAACAAAAAAACACAAAACAAGTGGTTGTCATGAGTACAACAACAAGGTATTACAGAGTCAATGAGGAAGGTAAAAAAGTGGTTGCCCTGAGTTACCAGTCAACCAGGTGTGTTACAGGAGTCAAGAGGAAGGTAACAAGTGGTTACAGAGCCAGCATGAAACGATACGAGGCTCTCGGGAAGAACTTGTCTCTAATATGAGACAAGACCACGAAATTAATACATAAATGTACAAAGTTGGAAAGTGTCGTTATGGGTGTTAGACCTTCATGTATATGAGCCAAAAGTAAGGCTGTAGAAAGTCGGTGAGCTAACAAGTTTGTCTTGAATAACCTTAGCTAGATATTTGATCAGGGAGGAGGAAGATGGCGGCTGGGGAGGAGGAGGAAATGGCAGCTGGGGAGAGGGAGGGAAAGATGGCAACTGGGAGAGGGAAGGACGATGGCAGCTGGGAGAGAGGAAGGAAGATTACGCTTCGAGGAAGGAGGAAGATGGCAGCTAGGAGAGAAAGATATGGCAGCTGGGAAGGAGGGCAGCTGGGAGGGAGGGAAGATGGCAGCTGGGAAGGAGGAAGATGGTAGCTGGGAGGGGTGAGAATGGCAGCTTCAGGAGGGTAATGGCAGCTGAGAGTAGAGGAAGAACGATGGCGGGAGAGGAGGAAGATGGCAGCTGGGAAGGAGGGAAGATGTGTTAGCTGGAGAGGAATGGCCAGCTGGGAGGGAAATAGCAGCAGGAGAGGAGGAAGATGGCAACTGGGAAGGGAAGGACGATGGCAGCTGGGAGGAGGAGGAAGATGGCAGCTGGGAGAGAGGGGAGGGAAGATGGCAGCTGGGAGGAAAGATGATATGGCAGCGCTGAGGTCAGAAACCACTGTATGTTGGGAGGATGGAAACAAAAAGTGGGAGAGTTGACACAGGAGTGGGAGAGGGGCCAGCTGGCGGAGGGACAGCAGCAGCTGGGAGGAAAGGTGACAGAATTGAGAGGACATGAGGTCGACCAGCAAGAAATGACATATGACATGGGTGTATAGTGTACAGGATGTGCAGTAGTTACACTGGTTGTTGAATTACAGTGTACACTGTGTTTATCTACGGTAACTGGGACGGGCAGGGGCAGGGAGGCAGGGGCAGGAAGGGCAGGCAGAGGCAGAGGGCAGAGCCAGTTAAGAATGTTTGAGTATCATAAAGAAATCTTAATCATCTCTATGTTAACAGAGTTTCATTAATAGCTATAAAGACATAGTCCAGCGGTCTTTTAATGTTCAAAATCCTCACCGATAACTTTAGGACTATCGACTCATGGGACAAGAGCTAAAGGATTTCATCAGTAAAGGAACTGAAACATCCAACGACGCCAAATGTTGATATCAGTGCTCGAGGGATTCTGGTCGCGGGGACAGTGAGCCTTCTTCGACATCAAGGTTTTTGATCCATAGCGCATATCACCGTAACCAGCTCTCGATGCTGCACAGGAACAGGAACGACAAAGACAGAAGGGCATGCGGGGAAATTTCAGAACGTCCATTAAAGGCAGCTTCAGCCTTCTCTAGTGTTCACAACCTCTGGTGGGATGGGACCAGAGTGGGCTTTTTACGCCAGACTCGAGGAGGTGATATCCGAACAAACAGCAGCCAAAGAAATTCTCATTACAGCACTGGATGAGATGTCGGCCTGTCCTTCTCTCTCAGCAGTCGGCTTTGCTCTGCCTCAGGAGCAAGGCATCGGCCACAAAGCCAAGCAACAGTGTAGATATTGACTATGAGGCTACAGTCACTGAATGCCATGAATCTGCAGCTCCTTCAACCTTTGGTGAATGGCTACTTATGTATTAGGATAATTAATATTAATAAGGAGGTAATAAAATGGTGGCAGAAGGTATAACTATTGAGGCTATAGGCCATTTTGTATAGAAAAAATAGATGAAACTGAATCCAGGAGTAGGCCTCAGAAAATTTGTTCTTCAAAGTAGAGACTTAAGGAAACACTTCCCTCCCTTTTGGCTGGAGTGGGCACTGAGACAATCTCTCTCTCATGGCCAGAGTGAGACTTGAGGGACAATCTATCTCATGTGGCCTCAGTGGGACTTGAGACAATCCTCTTGTGACCTCAGTGAACATAATGGACAGAGTCGTTAAGATGGCACAGATCCAGACCAGGGTCATAAGGCACCAATATCATCTTCCCCTGAAGTCCTCTCATGCTGCACAAAGAATATCTTTAAGTGTCCTAAACAGAATTTGCATTCGTGTTTGACGTTCACGATGGTGGAATTGGCTACTGCGAGGGTATAACACTGGATAAATACTAATTTATAAAGTAATCAAAATTATGAAATGAAAGAAAAAAATGACAAAAGTGTTTGAGTCCTTATATAAGGCAAATAGATTTGGAGGGAAGAAATATCTATAAGATCAGCATAATAACGAGGAACTTAAATAACTGGAAGTCATCATTGATAAGATGATAATTACGTGATATCGAGTTACAGCAGGTATATCAGAGATACTTTCCTTCGCACTTAATTGAAGTGTACATAGAGAGAATAAAATGAAAAATAGATGAACAAAGAAGACGACAGATGAAAATAATGGGGAATATTTATAAGCAAGGGTAATCCACTCCAGCATCCCATGATGATGGAGCCTTGGCAAGATCTATAAGTGAATATTGTTAGCGCCCATACACGATAGTTGTCACCAAGCACCTCAACTGTTTGCTCTACAAGACAATTCCTACAGTGTATTGTTGTCTTACAACCATTTATAGTTCTCACACTTTATAGACGCTACGGTGTAAAAATAAAAACATATGAAGTAAGCGGTTAATCATTTACATATTTATTTCAGTGTTATCACCTGCTGACGATGAATAAAACTATAGAATGAAATAGTATTTTAAATGATTTTGTTTTTACCCCGACAATTGGTGTATAAAAGAACATAAATAAAAGTTTGATGACAGTTTTTCATGGGAAATAGATTTGAGAGTGTCAAGTAAAAGATTAAAATATTGGCGGTCAGAGAGCATGGCATGCGTTCTTTAACTGTTTTTATCAATTTGGATCTGAAGAAGAAACAAGTAATCTAGTTCTTCCCCAGAAAAGTTAAAACATGAAAACTCATTCCTGAAAAGCAAGAGTGTAATGTAAATATCTTCTGGTAAATAATTTTGTTTTACAATTTATTTAGAATTCACTCAAGTTAATAAGTTTATCTGGTATTTTATCAACATTCTATCTGGCAACAAGAACATTATTGTATTTTTTATTTTCAAATGTAAATCACTAACACATTAAAACATCTACAAATGTAGTAAAAATTACTTTCAAATTACTGTCTAAATTTTCACAGTAATATTTTATTGTTTATCTCAAACTACCCCACAAAAGGCAATGTGTTCTTGAGCCATCATATTACCCCCATAAATAAGTCACAGGTGACATTTTTTGTTGGATGCAATTATTAAAGATGTTAATATAATAACAAATTCCACTTCATAAGCTAATAATCGAAACTGAAAATATCTTGAATAAAGATAAAAATTTTGAAGGACCTGACCTGACTCAATGTCAAGCGGATGTAGGTAGAGGATTAGTGATCCATATTACTGACCTCTGATGGAATTTTAAATCACCCATATCTTGAGTAGGATAGCCCAATAACCTGAAGATACCTTTAATAAACACAAACCTAAAGTATTTTAGAAATTGTGATAGTATAAGCATAATGAGCAAAGTTAAACCTTCAACATTATATTACAAAACATTTTTAAATATGGAGTGATAAAGCAGAAAGGTGTGTGATTAGAGATGGAGTGGAAGGAGGTAACATCAACCAGTGTTTCAGCGATAAGCTCCCCAACAGCTGATCTTATAATTCGCACCCTTCTCCCTCCTCTTCCGACCTGATAACTCAATAACCAACCCCCCTTACAAAGGAATCTCTACCTTATTCTTCTCCAATTCCACCTTAGATGATTCCCACTCTATCCCTCCTACCCTGCCTCTCCTACTGAACCCATGCACTTTCCTATAATCTCCACTGCAGGGGTTGCGGTGTGTTTGTTGATGATGAGAAGGCGCATGGACCAGACGGAATAACCCTCTTGTTCTGAGGGAGTGTGCTAAGCCTGGCCCTGTGCTCTCACCCTTTCGCCTCTGCCTCAAAACCCAAACTTATCCTCTTCTTGGGAACATGCCTTGTCAGCCCATCCCGAAGAAGGGTGAACATTCTAATCCTTCTAACTATCACCCCATTGCCCCCAACTTCATCTCTTTCTAAGATCTTCGAAACAATCTTGAACTCCCATTTTCTCAGTCGACCTTGAAGCATAATAGCTACTTCACCTCGCAGTTGCTTCAAGTATATAACTTCTAACTTGAGTACTGTTCTCATATCTGGGATGGCTCTTCTGTCCAACTGTTAGATAGGGTGAATCAAAGGCATTTCGTCTTATTAACTCACCTCCTTCAGTTGACAAACTTTCTTCCCCTTTCTTGCCGCAATGTTACTTCACTCTCTTTTTACAGGTACTTTAACGGGCAATGTTCGGTGGATTTGGCATCCTGTACCGTCGGCAAGGCTGTGGCCCGTAACACATGCCTTGCCTACGGTACCACCGTTTGTCTGTGGATGTCGGTCACATTAGAATAACCTGTTATAGTGCATCCTTTCCTCACACAGCCAAACTGTGGAATGCTCTCTACTTTCTGTGTTTCCATATTCATACAATCTGTCTCACTCTAAAAGCTGATTTTCAGGCATCTTCGTGGTGTAAACCTTTTTCTTTTCAAATATTTTATTTCTTTCTGTTCTTATTTTTTGCCCCTAGGCCCTGTTGTGGTTTGTTCGACCTGTGCCCGGGTGGGCTAATTCTGTAAAAAGAAAAAAAATGCAGTCACACAACAAGACCCCCACTGGATACTTGTTGTCTAATTCCCGTGTGTGTGTGTGTGTGTGTGTGTGTGTGTGTGTGTGTGTGTGTGTGTGTGTGTGTGTGTGTGTGTTTAGCTTGCCAAGCACATTGTAGGATTTGAAGAAGTTGATGAAGAGTTTGTTCAGGAGTCAGGTGGTGAGGTGACATGCCAAGACACTTACACAACACACACATTAACAGCACTACTAAACCGTTGTCTTATTACATTTAACATTATAATTTCTATTTAAAATTAATTGATACACGATAACTCAACAGGGCGCCACTTTTGTACTTGGACAACTGATCAATGAATAAACCAGAGCATATAAGAACATAAGAATGGAGGAAACTGCAGCGGGCCTATTGGCCCATACTGGGCAGTCCCGTTTACACCCAACCCCTATTGCTCATAATGAGCATCCAACCTATGTTTGAAGCAATTCAGCGTATTCGAGTTAATGATGATATTTGGTAACTTGTTCCATTCATCCACTACTCTATTTCCAAACCAGTGTTTACCTATTTCACGCCTAAATCTAAATTTGTCTAATTTAAAACCATTGTTACGAGTTCGCTCCTGGTTGGATAGTTTGAGTACCTTTGTAATGTCCCTTTGTTTAGCCCTGCCTTCACTTATACACCTCTATCAGGTCGCCCCTCGCTCTACGTCTCTCAAGGGAGTGCAAATTAAGATGCTTTAACCTGTCTCTATACTCAAGGTTCCTAATGCCCGGATTAGTCTTGTCATTCTCCCTGAATTCTTTCAGGATTCTATATCCATTCTGTAATACGGTGACCAGAACTGAACTGCGTAATCCAGGTGTGGTCTCACAAGAGCAAGATACAGTTTTAGGATGACCTCGCTAGTCTTAACTAACACCTTTGTATGAACCCAAGTTCTTTATTAGCCTTGTTACGAGCAAAACACATTGTTTACTTGGCTTAAGGTTCCTACTTATCATTACTCCTAAATCTCTCGCAGTCGGATTTCTCAATGGCACCGTTGTTCATCTGGTAACTGGTTTCCGTTTACATCTCCCTATACTGAGTTCTTTACATTTGTCGACGTTGAATTTCATCTGCCATTTTTCAGACCATTCGAAAAATTTGTTTAGATCCTCCTGTAGTTTTGCTGAGTCCTCGTCAGATTTGATAACACGTCCTATTTTAGTGTCATCAGCAAATTTACTTATGTTGCTGTCTATGCCGATATCTATGTCTTTTATGTATATAATAAATATTAGTCCAAGTATTGAGCCTTGGGGAACTCCACTTGTGACGTTGCTCCAATGGGACTTAGTGCTGTTAATGCTCACTGTTTCCTGTCCTGGAGACTCATTATACATTAATGATGCCACAAAGCTTTGAAACTGCAACCACATAAATAATCACAGCCTGTACCAAATGTACTAAATTACTAAAATTATTATGAGGTGCAAAATAATTGATGTTTATACTCAAATTAACCGCTATCTTACGAGAGAATCTTGCCAATGCAAAAGTTTTATTCTCTAAGTCGAGTCAGTGATATTTTATAAGCAAAAAATAAACCCCACTGCCGTTCATAATGCTTGAGACATACATCCCCGCAGGAGAAGGGTCTAATTGGGGGATAAAGGGACCCTACACCCCCCCAAAAGGCTAAATCCTCTTATTTGTGTGTGAGGTGCAAATAAAGGATGTTTATACTCAATTAATCGCTATCTACAAGAATTCCAGCAATGCAAGTTACATTCTCGTAAGTCAAGTCAGTGACATTTTATAAGCCTTAATCTCCTCCATATGTTGTGACTAGGAAGAGGTTGAAGGATCCATTGGGTGTATTCTAAGTCATAAATAAAGATAAATAACTAAATGACCAAATTGTCAATTCTCAATATTTTCAGAGTTACAGTGTAATGGTCTGGCAGTTGATGGCTGTATACTCAACAAGTAACACCGAGAGATAGTATAGCACGACCAATACAGAAGCAGTTTTATTTATCCGGGAAAAGTGCTTCTGCCGTGGACAAACCGATCACCGTCAACAAACACGACAAATGTTGTGAGAGAAACAAAACAACAAATGAAAACATTTAACAGGTAGAATACATCCTCAGTCCTCACAAAAATGGTCACTACCACTAACACACACCAACACTGTCACACACCAACACTGTCGCACACCAACACTGTCACACACCAACAGTGTCACACACCGGCAGTAAGCCACACCAACACTATCACACACCAACACTGTCACACACCAACACTGTCACACACCAACACACTGTCACACACCGACACTGCACTACACCGGCACTGTCACACACCAACACTGTCACACACCAACACTGTCACACACCAACAATGCTCACACCAACAATGTCACACACTGGCAGTACACCAACACTATCACACACCAACACTGTCACACACCAACACGTCACACACCAACACTGTCACACACCAACACCGTCACACACCAACACTGTCAAACACCGACACTGTCACACACCGGCAGTGTCACACACCAACACCATCACACACACCAACACTGTCACACACCGACACTGTCACACACCGGCAGTGCTCACACAACACTATCACACACCAACACTGTCACACACCAACACTGTCAAACACCGACACTGTCACACACCGGCAGTGTCACACACCAACACTATTACACACCAACACTGTCAAACACCGACACTGTCACACACCGGCAGTGTCAAACACCAACACTATCACACACCAACACTGTCACACACCAACACTGTCACACACCAACACTGTCAAACACTGACACTGTCACACACCGGCAGTGTCACACACCAACACTATCACACACCAACACTGTCACACACCAACACTGTCACACACCAACACTGTCACACACCAACACTATCACACACCGACACTGTCACACACACGACAGTATCACACACCGACAGTGTCACACACCAACACTGCCACTATCACACGCCACAACACTACCACTATCACACGCCAACACTACCACTATCACACACACCAACACTACCACTATCACCCACCAACACTACCACTATCACCCACCAACACTACCACACTATCACACGCCAACACTGCCACTATCACACGCCAACACTGCCACTATCACACGCCAACACTACCACTATCACCCACCAACACTACCACTATCACCCACCAACACTACCACTATCACACGCCAACACTACCACTATCACACACCAACACTACCACTATCACCCACCAACACTACCACTATCACCCACCAACACCACTATCACACGCCAACACTACCACTATCACACGCCAACACTACCACCATCACACGCCAACACTACCACTATCACTCACCAACACCACTATCACACACCACTACCACCATCACACACCAACACTACCACTATCACACACCAACACTACCACCATCACACACCAACACTACCACTACATCACACGCCAACACTACCACTATCACACACCAACACTACCACTATCACACACCAACACTACCACTATCACACCCAACACTACCACTATCACACTATTTTCATCACATTATTATAATTGTCGTCAAACAACACAATTATTCTCGCCATAAACCACTCATGGTGACACGCCCGACAAGAGACATTATACACACCTCCTTATTCCGAGATAGAAACTAGAGGTGTATATCTTAGCGCAAGATGCACCAGTGTGACGCAAGTGTCAGTCAAGATGATGGGTGTAGTATTTCAGTGGGTGAGGCTCAGGGTTGAGCTGCTCACCTGACACGTCTCGTCGTTTGTCTCTGGGTTTAGAACCGTAATGATTATGGGCCTTGTCCCCAAAAACATTTTACGTCCTCGACCAACAATATCACGTCACCCAGGTTTACAGAAGCGTTTACCATCATCTGTCTGTAACTCGGTATATTACTAGGTACGTGTACACAACAACGGGAATGAACAATGACAGTGTACCCTGTACACAAGCGGAGGCTCGCCCTGCATATTATAAGATTTAAGACTATTAATATTAGGCAGATGGCGGACACCAGTGGTGATGGTGTGTGAGGCTGCGGCGCGAGTGGCTACCTGTTGCTGATGAGACACTGATGAAAACCGGTATTATGATTAAGAGCAGCGGAGGAAATACCGAGCTGAGATTTTTATCAACATTTTATAATTTTATAAAGTGGATGACCCTAACTTAGGTTAAATGGGTCTAACTTTATGATTTTTCTCCAGGAATTATTAGATTGTTAGTGAAAATATTCATCTCTATCAGCAACTAACTACAGTATATCAAAGTTTAGTTAGTGTTAATATAAGTATAGCGGGTTTTAGGATAATCTTTACATCAGCCGCCACAAACAGTGAACCCGGCTGGCCTGCACCAATAAGAAGAGCCTGAGAAAGGGTTCTTACGCTGGTATCCTTACCGTGTATTTTATTAATAATGGTGAGGAGTAATTTTTATACATCAGCTAAAAAGTTATGTTTACAATTTGGTCGAGTACAGTCAGGATGATGCTACTAAGAATAAAAATTAAAAGTAAAGGCTACGAGAGAGGTGGCCACTCCACTACGAGAGAGGTGTGCACCTCCACTCATAGAGAGAGGTGTGCGGCCACTCCACTACAAGAGAGGTGTGCGGCCACTCCACTACAAGAGAGGTGTGCGGCCACCAGCTACAAGAGAGGGTGTGCGGCCACCAGCTACTAGAGAGGTGTGCTGCGCCTGCTACTAGAGAGGTGTGCGGCCACCCCACTACAAGAGAGGTGTGCGGCCACCCAGTACAGAGAGGGTGTGTGGCCACTCAGCTACTAGAGAGGTGTGCGGCCACTCCGCTACGAGAGAGGTGTGCGGCCTCAACGCTACTAGAGAGGTGTGTACACTCCAATTACGAGAGAGGTGTGGCCTCAACGCTACTAGAGAGGTGTGCGGCCACTCCACTACGAGAGAAGAGGTGTGCGGCCTCAACGCTACTAGAGAGGTGTGCGGCCCTCCACGCTTACAGAGAGGTGTGCGGCCTCAACGCTACTAGAGAGGTGTGCGGCCTCAACGCACTGAGAGAGGTGTGAGGCCTCAACGCTACTAGAGAGGTGTGTGTGTGCTCAACGCTATGAGAGAGTGTGCGGCCTCAACGCTACGAGAGGTGTGTGCGGCCTCAACGCTATGAGGAGGGAGCGGCTGCAGCCCGCTACCGAGAGAGGTGTGCGGCCTCAACGCTACGAGAGAGGTGTGCTGCTGTCTGCTACGAGATGTGCAGCCCTCATGCAGGAGAGAGGTGTGCAGCCTCATGCGGAGAGAGGCGCGGCTGCCCGCTACTAACGAGGTGTGCGGCCTCAACGCTACGAAATAGGTGTGCTGCTGCTCTGCTACGAGAGGTGCAGCCTCAATGCTATGAGAGAGGTGCGGCCCACAAGCATGAGAGAGGCGTGCCGCTCCGCTACTAACGAGGTGTGCGCCTCAAC
Organism: Homarus americanus; assembly: GCF_018991925.1. Taxonomy (NCBI): domain Eukaryota; kingdom Metazoa; phylum Arthropoda; class Malacostraca; order Decapoda; family Nephropidae; genus Homarus; species Homarus americanus. Next base: position 10,921 of record NW_024750820.1, read on the forward strand.
GCTACGAGAGAGGTGTGCTGCTGCTCTGCTACGAGAGAGGTGTGCAGCCTCAATGCTATGAGAGAGAGGTGTGCGGCCTCAATGCTATGAGAGAGGCGTGCCGCCTGCTACTACTAACGTGGTGTGCGGCCTGAACGCTACGAAATAGGTGTTCTGCCGCAACCCTACGAGAGGTGTGCAGCCACTCCGCCACTGAGAGAGGTGTGCTGCCCGCTACAGAGAGGTGCTGCCGCCCGCCACCAGAGAGGTGTGCTGCCGCCTGCTACTAGAGAGGTTGCGGCTCAACGCTACGAGAGAGGTGTGCAGCCTCAACGCTACGAGAGAGGTGTGCTGCCGCCCGCCATACTAGGTGTTTGCGGCCTCAACGCCACGGAGAGGGTGCGGCCGCCCGCTACGAGAGGTGTGCGGCTCAACACTACGAGAGAGGTGTGCTGCCGCCCGCTAACAGAGAGGTTTGCGGCGTCAACGCTACGAGAAGGCCCGCATGAGAGAGGTGTGCTGCTCAACGCTACAAGAGAGGTGTGCGGTCAACGCTACGAGAGATGTGTGCTGCCCCTCCACACAGAGAGGTGTGCGGCCTCAACCATACGAGAGAGGCCTCAACGCTACGAGAGAGTGACGGCCGCTCCACTACTAGAGTGGTGTGCGGCCTCAACGCCACGAGAGAGGTGTGCGGCCACCACGCTGACTAGAGAGGTGAGCGGCTCAACGCCTAAGAGAGAAGTGTGCTGCCACTACACCACGGAGAGGTGCGGCCGCCCGCCACTAGAGAGAGGTGTGCGACCACCCACTACTAGAGAGGTGTGCGACCTCAACGCTACGAGAGTGGTAGCTGCCGCAACGCTACGAGAGAGGGGTGCGGCCTCAATGCAACGAGAGAGTGGTGCGGCCTCAACGCCATGAGAAAGGTGTGTGCGGCTGCCCGCTACGAGAGAGGTGCGACCGCTCCGCTACGAGAGAGAGGTGTGGCTGCAACGCTACGAGAGAGGTGTGTGGCTGCAACGCTACGAGAGGTGCTGCCACAACGCTACGAGAGAGGTGTGGCCACAACGCTACGAGAGAGGTGTGCGGCCTCTCCGCTATGAGAGAGGTACAGCCTCAACGCTATGAGAGAGGTGTGCGCCGCAACGCCATAGAGAGAGGTGTGCGGCCACTACGCCACGGAGAGGTGTGCTGCCGCCTGCGCAATAGAGAGGTGTGCGGCCTCAACCCTACAAGAGAGGTGCGGCCTCAACGCTACGAGAGAAGTGTGCGGCCACCACGCTACGAGAGAGGCGTGGCCGCCCGCTACTACAGAGAGGTGTGCGACCAACGCTACGAGAGTGGTGTGCTGCCCCAATGCTACGAGAGTGCGCCTCCGCTATGAGAGGTGTGCGGCCTCAACGCTATGAGAGAAGTGTGCGGCCACTACGCTACGGAAAGAGGTGCGGCCGCCCGCTACGAGAGGTGTGCGACCTCAATGCTACGAGAGTGGTAGCTGCCGCAATGCTACGAGAGAGGTGTGCGGCCTCATGCTACAGAGTGGTGCCGCCTCAACGCTGAGAGAGGTGTGCTGCCGCAACGCTATGAGAGAGGTGTGCGGCCTCAATGCGCAAAATAGGTGTGCGACCTCAACGCTACGAGAGAGGCGGTGCGGCCGCCCGCTACTAGAGAGGTGTGCGACCGCCCGCCACGAGAGAGGTGGCTGCAACGCTACGAGAGAGGTGTGTGGCTGCAACGCTACGAGAGAGGTGTGCTGCCACAACGCTACGAGAGGAAATGCGTGCACAACGCTACGAGAGAGGTGTGTGGCCTCCGCTATGAGAGAGGCGCCTGCAATGCTACAAGAGAGGTGTGCCACCACGCCACGGAGAAGTGTTGCCCGCGCTTAAGAGGTGCGGCCTCAACCCTACGAGAGAGTGCAGCCTCAACGCCACGAGAGAGGTGTGCGGCCTCTCCACTACTAGAGAGGTGTGCAGCCTCAACGCTACAGAGAGATGTGCGGCCACTACGCTACTGAAGAGGTGAGCGGCCTCAACGCATGAGAGAAGTGCCACACTACACTAAGAGAGAGGCGCGTCGCCCGGCTACTAGAAAAGGACCAACGCTACGAGAGGTGTGCGGCCACTACGCTACTAAAGAGGTGAGCGGCCTCAACGCTATGAGAGAAGTGTGCTGCCACTATGCTACGAGAGAGGTGTGCGGCCGCCCGCTACTAGAGAGAGGTGTGTGACCTCAACGCTACTGAGAGGGTGTGCGCCACTACGCTACTAAAGAGGTGAGCGGCCTCAACGCTATGGAGAGAAGTGCAGCCACTACCACGAGAGAGGTGCCCCGCACTAGAGAGGTGTGTGACCTCAACGCTACGAGAGAGGTGCACTACGCTAAAAGGTGAGCGGCCTCAACGCTATGAGAGAAGTGCGCCACTACGCTACTGAGAGAGAGGTGCGGCTGCCCTGGCTACTAGAGAGGTGTGCGACCAACGCTACGAGTGGTGTGGCCGCAACGCTACAGAGAGAAGTGCTGCGCCTCATGCTACGAGAGTGGTGCGGCCTCAACGCTATGAGAGAGGTGTTCTGCCGCCCGTTACTGGAGAGGTGTGCGGCCTCATGCTATGAAAGAGGTGTGCGACCTCAACGCTACGAGAGAGGTGTGCGGCCGTTCCGCTACGAGAGAGGTGTGCGGCCACCCACTACGAGAGGGTGCGGCCGCCCGCTACGAGAGGTGTGTGCCGCCCTGCTACGAGAGAAATGGCCACAACGCTACGAGAGGTGTGCCTTCCGCTACGAGGAGGTGTGCAGCCTCAATGCTAGGAGAGAGTGGTGCGGCCTCAACGCAGAGGTGTGCTGCCACAACGCTACGAGAGAGGTGCGGCCGCCTCTACTAGAGAGGTGTGCGCCCGCTTGCTACGAGAGAGAGGTGTCTGCAACGCAACGGGAGAGGTGTGCTGCAATGCTACGAGAGAGTGTGCTGCCACAACGCTACGAGAGGTGTGCTGCCACAACGCTATGGAGAGGTGTGCGGCCTCCACTACGAGGGTGCAGCCCCGCTACGGAGAGGTGTGTCCGCTTACGAGAGAGGTGGCCACAACGCTGAGAGAGGTGTGCGGCCTCCGCTATGAGAGAGGGTTCAGCTGCAATGCAACGATACGTTTGGCCACACACCTCTCTTGTAACACAAAAGTGTATTGTAACAATAAAAATACTCAAATCGTATTTGTATTATACAACATCATAAACGTGGCGTGGGTTGGGCCTCATAGTACAACAGATACCACAGACTGTGTTATCTGTTGTACTAGAGCGTCATTATATTATACTGACCCAGACTTACAGCACCCCCACTGAGCCAATTCAAAATTTCACCATTCATACTGTAGATATAAGTAATGAAGGGAACTTTCATTAAGTAAAAACCTAAGCTCAGTTTATTACTGTAGTGATGACAGTTTGAAAGTGATGATGGGTGGTGTTAACTATAGTGATGATGTATGGTGTTAAGTATAGTGATGATTGATGGTGTTATTTGTAGTGATGATGGGTGGTGTTAAGTATAGTGATGGTGGATGGTGTTATATGTAGTGATGATGGATGGTGTTAAGTATAGTGATGATCGATGGTGTTATATGTAGTGATGATGGGTGGTGTTAAGGATAGTGATGATGGATGGTGTTAGGATAGTGATGATGGATGGTGTTAAGTATAGTGATGATGGATGGTGTTAAGGATAGTGATGATGGATGGTGTTATATGTAGTGATGATGGATGGTGTTAAGTATAGTGATGATGGGTGGTGTTATATGTAGTGATGATGGGTGGTGTTAAGTATAGTGATGATGTGTGGTGCTATGTATATTGTTGATGGGTGGTGTTGTTTAGTGATGATGGATGGTGTTAAGTATAGTGATGATGGATGGTGAAGTATAGTGATGATTGATGGTGTTATATAGTGATGATGGATGGTGTTAAGTATAGTGATGATGGATGGTGTTATAGGTAGTGATGATCGATGGTGTTATGTAAAGTGATGATTGATGGTATTACATGTAGTGATGATGGTATGTATATGCACACATATATATATATATATATATATATATATATATATATATATATATATATATATATATATATATATATATATATATATATATTGTTACGACCGTGTCGTATTTTATTTTTATATATAACATACCCATGTTCCATATTATTCCTGTAATGATGTGTTAAATTTACTATTATATATTCTAGTCACCTACCCTGTGCTGTTAAGGTTTTAACTGTCATTATTTGTTCAGCCCATCTTATTTCTTCATTTTGTATTGTAACCAGCATTCTTGTTCTCTAACGACCATCTGCATCGTTAAACGACCCACCGGCGGGTCGTGGCGGGAGCCGACCTTATATATAGGACCCACCAACCTGACTTGAGTCAGTTCAGTCCTCTTGTCACAGTACACATCCTTTGAGTGTCACTTGTTACTTAAACTTAATTTAATTTGTTGTTCCTGTCGCCACCAATGTGGTATATCTATGTGAGTACCTATTTATGTCTCTGTTTGTGTCCATCAGTATTTGCTTAGTTGTATTCAAGTAATTCAGTGTTTCACGTTAGTTAATTTCAGTGTTATTTTTATATGTTTATGCAGTGTTAACGTAATCCAATGCTTTATTTTTATTCTTTTGATGTTTCGATGTTTTGTATCACTTGTGTCTTAAAAGTTTCGATGGTGAATCAATTTGTTGTGACAGCCTACGAGGCTCTTTATTGTGTTAATATTTAATCCATTAAATTCTTAAAGGTTTACTTTATTTATTTTTATTCTTTAATTTACTTCACTTTTGTTTGGTTACGCCTAGAACCTGGATATTTAAGTAAATTAAGAGACGGCGTAACAATATATATATATGCAAGTAAATGACTGTAGGTGCGCGTGATCTAATCAACGAAAGGTGGTCAGGTCAGATGGTCAGAACCTGGCCTTCTCACCTGGTCACAAATCTTCTTAATTACAAAATTGTCCAGCTTGTACATGCCGTTACTCAAATTCATGTTGAATGCTTCGGTATGTTTAATAAGACTAGATTCTATGATGTTCCTACTATCAATTGAATTACATGGTAATATTGAGGGGCATTATCCCAGTCAATGCAATGCTTGTTATCCCTCAAATGAACAAACAGAGCATTGGATTCCTGGCCTGTCCTAACACTGCATTTGTGTTGAATTCTAGTTACAAGATCTTTACCTGTCTGGCCTACGTAAAACATATATTACATTCTTGCAAGGAACTTTATAAATGCAACCAATTGTGTTGTTGGGGAGTTCTTGATTAACATTTGTTTAACAGTGCATGAGTTTTAAATGCTACATTGACGTTCCAGGTTTTAGTTGTGAAGGAAGATTTGTGACCAGGTGAGAAGGCCTGGTCACCTGACCATCTGACCTGACCACCAACCGTTGTGTACTATTTAAAGATTAGTAGAGTCATTACCTAATACCTGACCATTGTGGACCTGGTCTCACCTCCTCTGTATATATACACCTTGATTTGTATTTCTCTCTCTATTCTGTACTCACCCCTGAAGATGTGAATTACACGAAATGCTTGGGAACTTCGTGTTTTCTTCTTCCTTATGGTTATCAGCATATATATATATATATATATCGGCAGAAAATTTTAACAAGGGTCCTTCAACCTGGCTTATTATTGCATTACTGTTTACTACTATAGTTTTTCTTAGCTAGCTTAGAATTTACATAATAAAGCTGCACTACTGTCAAGGCTGAGGTCACTTTTGGGATGCTCAGGAGGTGACATCACGGGCTGTTGACCAGTGCTGTCTGAGGAACAAACAGTGATTTTAGTGATTGGTGAAGCAAGACTTATTCTTAAATCCTGACGCTTATCTGGCCAGCACATATGGTCATGACCCAGTTACAAAAAGCAAACCCTGTTTTCAGTCAGATTCGACCGTCATCATGTTGTTGTTGTTGGTGTTGTTCCTCAGTTGGTCTCTAACAAAATTGCTAGATATTTGACATCACCTGAAATTTAGACACCTAAACTTATTTCACCTGCAAATGAAAAATATCTACCAGTAGCATTCCGATGGTTACAGTAATTATCAGGTGAAATAAGCTGGACCAATCTTCAGGTGACACAACCATTAATAATTACGGTATTGCTCAGATAATATTACTGAACGTTTCTTTGGTCCTTACAAAATAAACATATCTTAGGCAATATAACTCAGCGTTTTGTTTTGTTTTCAACTCACTACATAATATAAAACAATGAATACCATAGCAATTAACATGTTTTACGTCACCTGGTGTCGTTTGTATCAACCAGCGAGGAGCGAGTTTCACCTCCCTTGACCCGCCACTAGTTGACCTTAAGTAAGTGACCGTAATTTTGACCTGACCCTCGTGGCTCGTCGATCTGCCGTGCCTCATCGGGTCACGTGAATGGTGACGCCTGTAGAGGGAGGAGGGGTGTTGGCCACGTTCCGGATGTTGGTGATGATGGTGGTGGTGGTGTTAGTGGTGTTGTTGTTGGTGATGATGGTGGTGGTGTTGGTGATGATGGTAGTAGTGCTGGTGATGGGGTGGTGTTATTGTTGGTGGTGTTGGAGATGATTGTAGTAGTGCTGGTGATAATGGTGGTGGTGTTAGTGGTGTTGTTGGTGGTGTTGGTGATGATGGTGGTGGTGTTGGAGATGATGGTAGTAGTGCTGGTGATGATGGGGTGGTGTTGGTGTTATTTTGTTGGTGGTGTTGGAGATGATTGTAGTAGTGCTGGTGATAATGGTGGTGGTGTTAGTGGTGTTGTTGTTGGTGGTGTTCGTGATGATGGGGTGGTGTTGGTGTTATTGTTGGTGGTGTTGGAGATGATTGTAGTAGTGCTGGTGATAATGGTGGTGTGTTAGTGGTGTTATTGTTGGTAGTGTTGGAGATGATTGTAGTAGTGCTGGTGATAATGGTGGTGGTGTTAGTGGTGTTGTTGTTGGTGGTGTTGGTGATGGTGGTGGTGGTGTTAGTTGTGGTTAGTGGTGTTGATGTTGGTGGTGGTGTTGGAGATGATTGTAGTAGTGCTGGTGATAATGGTGGTGGTGTTAGTGGTGTTGTTGTTGTGGTGTTGGTGATGATGGTGGTGGTGGTGTTAGTGGTGGTTGAGTGGTGTTGATGGTGTTGGTGATGATGGTGGTGGTGTTGAGATGATGGTAGTGGGTTAGATGATGGTGGTGGTGTTGGTGATGATGTTGGTGGTGTTGGTGTTGTTGTTGGTGGTGTTGGTGTTGATGGTGGTGGTGGTGTTAGTGGTGGTTAGTAATGTTGTTGTTGGTGGTGTTGGTGATGATGGTGGTGGTGTTGAAGATGATGGTAGTAGCGCTGGATGATGGGGGGTGGGTTGGTGTTATTGTTGGTGGTGTTGGAGATGATGGTATTAGTGCTGGTTGGTGGTGTTAGTGGTGTTGTTGTTGGTGATGATGGTGTTGGAGATGATGGTAGTAGTGTTGGTGATGGTGTTAGTGGTGGTTAGTGGTGCTGGAGATGATGGTGGTAGTGTTGGTGATGATAGTGCTGGTGCTGTTGTTGGTGGTGTTGGTGATGATGGTTGTGGTTAGGTGGTGTTGTTGGTGATATTGGTGGTGTTGGTGATGATGGTGGTGGTTAGTAGTGGTGTTGTTGGAGATATTGGTGGTGCTGGTGATGTTGGTGGTGAATTAGTAGTGGCTAGTGGTGATGTTGTTAGTTTTGGTGTTGGTGATGATGGTGGTGGCGGTGGTGTTAGTGTTGTTGTTGGTGATAGTGATGGTGTTGGTGATGATGGTGGCGGTGTTGTTAGTGGTGGTGTTGGTGATGGTGGTGGTGTTGGTGATGATAGTAATGTGTTAGTGGTGATGGTGTTGTTGTTGGTGATAGTGATGGTGGCGGTGTTGTTAGTGGTGGTGTTGTTAGTGTTGTTGTTGGTGATGGTGGCGGTGTTGTTAGGTGGTGGTGTTTTTGGTGGTGGTGTTGGTGATGATAGTAATGTGTTACTGGTGATGGTGGTGTTAACATAAGAACATAAGAAAATAAGGTGCTCGCAATAGGCCGGTTGGCCTGTGCATGTCCATGAATCTATCTAGCCTCCTTAAAACTTTCCAGCGTTCCAGCACTTACTACAAAGTTGCTAAGCTTGTTCCACTTGTCTACCAACTCTATTTGTGAACCAGTTCTTCCTATCTCCCTCCTAAAACCTAAACTTATCCAATTTAAACTGTTGCCACGAGTACTATCCTGCTCAGATATTATAAGAACTTTATCTATATCTCAATTATTGATTCCTTTCACCCACTTAAATACTTCTATCATATTTCCCAGCACTCTTCGTCTTTCTAGGAATGCAAGTTTAGTTTCTTTTTTTAATCTATCTTGATATGGAAGGTTTCTAAGTCCCTGAATCATTTTCGTCATTCTTCGCTGCACCGACTTCAGTGAATTGATATCCATTCTATAATATGGGCACCAGAACTGAACAGCATAATCGAGGTGCAGCTTGACGAGCGCAAGATTTAGTTGTAATATGACCTCCGCACTCTTTATTACTTACACTTCTAGATATAAAACCCAATACTCTGTTTGTCTTATTAGAACATTAACTCACTGTTTCTAGGCAGTAGGTCTGGTAAGATAGTATAGTCACCCCAAAAAGTTTCTGTCGCGAATTGAATCCCGAGATTCAGACTTCTGAATCCGAAGCATTTATGGACAGAATAATGTATCAGTGTCCACTGCTTCAGGTTCACTAGTCTGAATCTCGGCTCGTGGTTGGCTACAGGACTTTTGGGTGACTGTACATTGCCAGTATTTGTTCTTTCAATATTAAGTACACTGCACTTGCTGGTGTTAAATTTAATTTGCCATTGTTCTGACCACTCCTGCAGTTTATTTAAATCCTCCTGTTGTGTATTCGCATCCTGCACTGAATTAATCTGTTGTTCTATTTGGTGCCATCCGCAAACTTGCTTATGTCACTGCTCATCCCCTTATCTAGATCGTTTATGTAGATTATGAAAGTAAGTGGCCCAGTACTGACCCCTGAGGAACCCTGCTGGTTACACAGCCCCACTCAGATATCATCATCTATGCTGACCTCTGTGTCGTATCGGTGAGCCATGATTTTATCCATTAAAACTTTCTCGATACCAAGAGCCTTAGCTTTTCTGAAGCCTCTGATGCAGTGTTGAGTCAAACGCTTTGCTAAAGTCTTAGTAAATAACATCGTAATTTTCGTCATTATCTACTAACTCGAAGACTTTCGTAAAAAAGCAGCAGATTTATAGATAAATTTTCCCTTTGCGAATCCATGTTGAGAGTCGTAGATTAATGTGTTTTTCTCTAAATGCGATTGGATACTATTTGCTATAATTAATTCTAAAAATTTTCCACTACTGACGTCAAACTAATCGGTCGGTAATTTGACACTGATGCTCTGTCACTCTTTTTTGTAAGGGTGCAACATTTGCCGTTTCCACAAGTATGGCACAACCCCGTGTTCAATGATGTGTAAATAAATCAAGGAGGTCCGCTAATGTGTTCCTTACACTCTTTCAAAACTCGAGGAAAATTATCATCCGGCCCTGGGGACTTTATCTTCTCTAATTTATTTATCTTCTTAAGAACATCCTCTTTCTGATAGTGATATTCTTTAATTTATCTTCTTTCATTTCTAAATATCAGTTCCACCTCTGGCATTTCTCGTGAATTTCTTCTGTGAAAACTGATAAGAAGCAGCTGTTTTATGCTCTGCTTGTTTTCTCACTATCTTCGATCATTTCTCTCTGACTCTTAAAGGCCCCACTTTCGCTTTGAATTCTCGTCCTGATTTTGTAGTCCCTCTTGCCTTCCTTACATTTTTTCTTAACATTCCTAGATAGTTCATTATACCTATTTCGAGATGCTCCTCCCTCCCTTTAATTTCTTTATAAATTCCAATCTTTATTCCTATGTCATGTTTAAATTTTCTGAATTGAGCCCCTGAGCTTAGCTGACATTTTTCAGAGGTACAGTACAGCATAGGAGCTAAATCTTATTTGAACAGTCCCTAGTACACAAATCAACACTAAAAGATATTGAACAAAATTATGGATCTGATGAAAATGATTCTACTAATATGTTGACTTAGGAAACAGTCCTGAACTGTTTCAAGAAAATCCTAATTCTTGAGTTTCGTGAGGCCGATCCAATCTATTCGACTAAAGAAGTCGCCACAATACTGAATTTGCTATATCTGGATGTCCTGCACATTTCATCCCAAATAAGTTGCTCGTAACTCTATCAAGATTAGAGGTCTATAGATTACCCTATGATTAATTTTTTCCCTACCATCATAATTCCATCCAAATTGTTTCTGTAGTCAATTCAGTTTTTGTTTTATTTATTTCACACTTCAGATTACCCCTGTCACAGATTTTTAGCCCACCTCCTTTCTAATCTGCCTATCAGTATGAAACATAAGAACATAAGAATGAGGAAAACTGCAGCGCCTTGGCCCATGTTGACAGTCCATTTACACCCAACCCTATCTCTCATATATCCATCCAACTTATGTTTGAAGTTATCCAGCGTATTCGAGTTGACGATGATGTTTGCAACTTATTCAACTCGTCCACTATTCTATTTCCAAACCAGTGTTTACATATCTCGCGCCTAAATCTAAATTTATCTACTTTAAAACCAGGTAATTCACCTGATTCTAAGTTTATCCATGTCGGTGAATTCTATTATATATTTTTTTCGGTACATACGAATGCTCCTATTTCATCCATTTTAGTTCTCACAACTTTACTGTTTGCATAGTAGGCATTTAGTTAGTCGTGATCTGAGTTCTCTCTTTGTCGCATTAGGTTTTAACTCCCCTGCCTAATATAGCTTTGTCATCATTCCTTGCACTATTTCTCTGTAACCTTTCGCTTTTGTTTACCTGCTCCCACTGCAGTCTCCTCCACCCCGTGCTCACATGTTCCCCTAGCAGTTTAAAGATCTTCACATCTTTGAGTTGCCCTCTGGAGAGAACCAGCCGGAGTTGCCCTAGATAACTGTACCCCATCATCAGACATGTCCTCTGGTCAGAAGTTGTCCATTGTCAATCAATGAACTGATATTGACTGAAAGATCTGTCACAAGACGGTCGTTGACACGACTCGTCCTGACAACCATTCATTGCCAACTCTCCTTCTAGGCAGGACACCACATATGATAGAGGTCCTTCCTTCATCCTGTTCTATGATACCACGACCTTGTGAATGGAAAAAATTGCTGTCTATGATATCACGTAAAATTAATGTAATTAATTACATGTAATCATGTATCCAATTTATCAATCACGTAAAGGAGTTATGTTGTTGAGAAATAATATAATCGTTTATTATTATCTTGCATCAAGTATTACATTGGCCAGGAGATAAGGTGACGTAACATCCGGGAGAGGTAATTGACCGCTGATCTAGATTGTCCGTAATATCCGGTTGATTTTGTATTAGCAGTAAGTCAACGTTTTATTTTTAGCGTGTGATGGAAGAATCAAGTGACATTTAGCAAATCGCATGGCGACGGGTGACGAGCTGATAGCGATAGGCAGGACTGTTATGTTCGTGTTATGCGAATGAAATTTGGAAAGGCGGACTTTATGGATATTTTCATGTCATTATCATACTGTTGTATGACTTCAAGTAACCAGGAGTTAATCTTTTCTGTGTAAGGAAGATAAGGGAGACGAGAATGAAGCCATGCAATGCCTCAGAGTTAAAAAAGAAGAAGAAGAATTGAATATTACTTTCAGTTAGAAACATAAGAGAAAACCAAATGAAAAAGAAGGCATAAACAACGCCCTTGTTAAGTATTGGAGAAAAATCATCATGTAAAACAAAGAAGTTAGGAGACAATGATAAAACAAAGCAACATAAACCTAGCGGGGTCCATTCAGATCGTCTTTATTTGTGCTGTTTGGTTGAGGAATTGTTATAATTTTAGCCAGGAGGAAGTAGTGAAAGTGAAGTGGCCCCAAGGCCTGACTGCCCGTTTGGGACTGTGAATACAGCACACTGTATACTAATCCTTTGGTACACAAGAAGGCAGCATGGCCGTTGCTACACACTGACCACCTTTACTTCCCCAACTTGTAAACTTCAGTACCTGTTAATTGGGTGAACTAGGATGCCGAATTTAAACCAAACCACGACTCTTGAACAGGAAGCGCTGCATACTCACTGTATAACGAGTTTTAATTGCACAAAAGGGTATTTAGGTTTGTTCTTGTATTGAGAGACAGGGTTAAACTTTCCTTCAAATTCATGCTTCATATTTCACCAGTTTGAGGTAAAAGAAACAGGAATGGAAGTCTTGTTATTTATTGTATTGTTCAACTATATCATCATCCAGTAGGGAAATTATGAATTTAGTAGTAATAGTTTACGTAATGTTCCTGTACACCACACACATCTCCTGGCGGTGGTGTGTCACACAGGCTACGTACCCAGGAAAGACTTACCGGTATGCTCAGGCTTTCTCACTCCCACCACTAGCTCCCATCCGACCACAGTCACGCCATAAACATGGGGACGCGTGATTCTAAACTATCCCAGTGACTGTGTTGGAGGAGTTACTAGTATAACCCACTGGTATTGAACAGACTGAGTATCAGGCATCATTGAGTCATTGTGACTTTTGTCCACAAATTGTTACTGCTCAATCTCCTATCATGTTATGTCCAGTCCTCTTCTATTTACAAATGTTCAAACTGTTCTTCTAACAGCTTTTACAGTATTTTTCTTCACGTTGAGAGGAAATAATTTTGTTTTGTTTTTATTATTGCTTTTATTTTGTATTTAATGTATTTTGTTTGCATTGTTCACATTTATTATCAATACACTCACGAATGTCTTTGTAACTATGATTATTATTGTCATCATCATAATTATTATTATTATTATATAGGTAGGTGTAAGGTAGACGGGAGGAGAGGAGTGTAGGGAACAATCTTGAATTTATTTAAGAAATTGCCAAATTAAAAAGTCACCAGGTCAATAATAATACACCACTCCACATGCACTTGAACATGTACGGTCACCCAACAGTCAAGACACATGGGAAAGAAGGATGGCAGTTAACATATCCAAACAGAAACTTATATTGTTATTGCTAGAAGAAAAATATGTAGAAGCTAAGAAGAGTTTGATGCCGAGCTGTGATGCATCACCTAGACCTAGGTCTTCGTGTGTATGGTAGATCAACTGGTACCATAGCTCCGTCCTTACTATTCCTCTATTGTAATTTTTCAAACGGCATTTTGCACTCCCTTCAGCCATACTCTACGCTCACAGTTTGCACCCATCCTCTACAGTCCATAACACCCAGGTTCCTCAGGTGCCAACTGAAGTTACTTGTTACCAAAACACCTGACATACTGTACATGTATTGGGGATTCAGTTCAGGTACTGTTACGCCAAAGTCACAACATAACTGATGGCCTTCGTCCTCTGTAGCTGTTCCTCATTAACCCAGCTCACAGACTCTCAGCACGTTAGTATGAGGAGAGAAGCTATCCCAAGTGTCAAGGAGAAGTGAAGAATGTGTCTGGTGTAGGACTGATTGGTTTTACATTTTAGTCGGGTCCTGGCAGGGGGACTTGCTGTATCCCCACCGTGGTCAAGTCTTAATGCTGATGACGCTTGAGGAGTGGACTGTGAAGCGACGAGGAAGAGATGGGTTTAAATAAGACACCATAAGAGACAAATGAACACTGAAGATGTTGCCAAATGCAGATGTTACAGTTTTCTTTCCATGAGTCGGTAGAGTCCCTCCCCCGAAAAAATATAAACAATACGAAGATCACAGGAAGACCCAAGATAAATTGAGCAAGTGGACTGCTAAGAGAAAATTGATAGTTGGCTGTGTTTTGTTTCAGCTGAAGTAAGAGAACAGACACAGACACCTGCAGGGGAAGTGGTACGATATTTAATCTAATGTACTTTAGGACTAGGCGTGTGTCTGTTTGTGCGGGTGTGTGTCTGTTCTGTGCAGCCGAAACGCACAATTGTTTTTCATCAAACTTGGTGGAAAAATCGCAAAAATTCGTAGAGTAGAAGAAACCTGGTCCCATATCAATGGTTTCTTTAGGAAGCCATTACATAACCATTTTATTTACGCTCGAAAACGATGCAAGTCTACGGACTTGGCGCACCCTCATTCGCTGTAGCTACTGCCCAAACTGCAGTTATCATAAGGTTCCTCCTTCCACTTTTTTTTAGCCTATTTTTTAATGTTGTTTGGATTAGTAAAGGAAGGAAGATGAGTAAATAGGAAGAATAAAGAAGGGGAAACAGAAATTAGTTAGAGATAACAGGTGGGGGAACTGAGTTTCTCATGCTTCTGAATGCCAGTATCAATGTTACCAGACGACTTTACAGCTGTGTATACTTATTCCTGTGGGTGACTGTATGTGAAGAAAGAGAAGAGATAAAAAGATAACAGGAATGCATGGAGAAGATGACTACAATAGACTCCAGGGTGAATATAGACAGTGAAACAGACAGGAGGTTGACAAAAATAGACAGATTCATACATGCACAAATAGACAATATGGCTACTAACATGACAGACAGACAGCTGGCTGACTGGTTCACAAGACAAACAGGCAGACACACGCCAACAACGGATAAGACAGACAGATTTGACTACACAAAGAGTACAGAATGGCTTACATTCAAAACACCACGCAGACGAACACAGTTGGGATGGCAATTGACAGGACGGATAGACTTGAGACAGATTAGAAGGCATTTATAAACAAGAATAACACCAAATTGACCATAGCTGCGTCAGTGAGGTAGGAGGTCTTACATCCACCAGCGTAAATAATAAGACACATTGAAAACTAACACCCACGCGGAAAGAACATCGATGGTCGGTCAGGTAGGAGATGGCCTAAAACTGACGAACGAGATGATGTCTATGATGACTTAACGGTGATGACTTACAGATGGTGACTAATCTAACGAGAATCAAGGTCACTTCTCTTCATAATATATTTTATCTCGAATGATCATCGTGATTCATAATAATTTATTTTTAATGTTTTTAACCTCTCCTTATGGCAAATATTTCTTTAACTAATTATTCTAACCTTTATTCTATTCCTTCTAAAGTATATTAGATACTGTAAGTATCACGACCATGATTATAACAACCACGACCATAATTATAACAACCATGACCATGATTATAACAACCACGACCATGATTATAACAACCACGACCATGATTATAACAACCACGACTATGATAATAACAACCACGACCATGATTATAACAACCACGACCATGATTATAACAACCACGACTATAATTATAACAACCACGACCATGAATATAACAACCACGACCATGATTATAACACCCACGACTATGATTATAACAACCACGACCATGATTGTAACAACAAGAATATGATTATTATAACAACCACGACCATGATTATAACAACCACGATCATGATTATAACAACCACGACCATGATTATAACAACCACGACTATGATTATAACAAGCACGACCATGAATATAATGTAGAGATGGGTTGTCAGACCACAGCTTACATCTCAGAAACAGTCCAGACTTGGACCGACATTAGGGGGTCAAAAGTGTAGGTAACTCTCACGGCTGACCAAGGGTTATAAATCAGCCAGGCCCTCCCATGTCACAAGGCCCCAACAAACGTGTAAGAAGGCACCAGCCGACTCTCTCCCAATATACACAATAACCTACATCGCAGAAGAAGTCCAGACCTGACCTCACATTAGCCAGGTCAAATGTAATCTCGAGCCCAAGTCAAGAGGCCACAAATCAACCAGGCCTCTCATGTCACACGCCCACCTGATGATTTCTCCAGAAGATACAACTTATAGTCTCTGAAAAAGTCCAGACTTGACCCTACATTAGCCGAGGGGCAATGTAAGAAGAGACCTTCGCCGCCCCCCCGATCAGCTCAACCTGCCTGCTCGCCTCCCAATATATAGACGTCCTAGTCCTCCCTCTATAGAGAGACAGAGAGAGAGTGTGTCTTGTAACCAAGAAGGCCAGCTACCACGTCCCGAGTCCTGCTCGAGAGAAGTCAGGGCCGAGGCAAGCCGCCTCCGTCGGCCCCGGTCAGGAGCGAGTTGCCCTGACACACCGGTGCCCAGCTAAGCAGTCTCCCATAGAGACAACCCAGGACCACCTGCTAGGCCTCCCCTAGGTCACGTGAGTGTTTGTCAGAGTTTCCATGGGATGAGTTACTTACGTGGGAAGTGTATTCATTTCATGTTCGTGTCCGAGAATCAGAGTGTCTAGTAACGTAATATGATGTCCTAGTAACGTAAATGTAATGTCTAGTAACTTCCAATAGAAGGTGTTATTAATGTGTCCATGTCATGTTCGTAATTAATAAAGAGTTGTAACGAAGGTGTGTTTGAGAAGTCGCCCTTAAGACGTATTAGAAGTGTATGACAGTGTAAATAACTAATGCGCCACGCCACCAAAATCTTCTTTTATACTTTTATACTATCAATATTCTACCTATATGTAATCTTCTTCTGAGTTTTGTCTCATTACAACAACAACGACCATGATTTTAACAACCACGACCATGATTATAACAACCACGACTATGAGCATAATAACCATGAACATGATTATAACAACAACGAACATGATTATAACAACCACGACCATGATTATAACACTCACGAACATGATTATAACAACCACGACTACGATTATAACAAGCACGACCATGAATATAACAAGCACGACCATAAATATAACACCACGACCATCATTAAAACAACCATGACCATGATTATAACAACCACGACTATGATTATAACAACCACGACCATGATTATAACCACCTTGACCATGATTATGACAACCACGACCATGATTATAACAACGACAACCATGATTATAACAACCACGAAAATGAATATAACAACAACAACCATGATTAAAACAAACACGACTATGATTATAACAACAACAACCATGATTAAAACAACCACGACTATGATTATAACAACCACGACTATGATCATAACCATGACTATGATTATAATAATCACGACCATGATTATAACAACCACGACCATGATTACTTAACAACTACGATTATGATTATAAAAACCACGACCGCCCAGTTATAACAACCACGACCATGATTATTATAACCACGACTATGATAAGAACAACCATGACAATGATTATAACACCCACGACCATGATTATAACAACTACGACTATGATCATAACCACAACCATGATTATAACAACCACAACCATGATTATAACAACCACGACCATGATTATAACAACCACGAAGATGATTACAACAACCACGACTATGATTATAACAGCCACGACTATGATTATAACAACTACGACCATGATTATAAAAACCACAACCATGATTAAAACAACCACGACCATTATTATAACAACCACGAATATGATTATAACAACCACGACCATGATTATAACAACCACGAATATGATTATAACAACCACGACCATGATTATAACAACCATGACCATGATTATAACAACCACGTATATGATTATAACAACCACGACTATGATTATAACAACCACGACCATGATTATAACAACCACGACCATGATTATAACAACCACGACTAAGATTATAATAACCACGACTATGATTATAGCAACCACGACCATGATTATAACAACCACGATTATGATTATAACAACAACGACCATGATTATAACAACCACGACCATGATTATAACAACCACGACTATGATTATAACAACAACGACCATGATTATAACAACCACGACCATGATTACAACAACCACGATTATGATTATAACAGGCACGACTATGAGTAAAACAACCACGACCATGATTATAACAACCACGACCATGAATATAACAACCACGACCATGATTATAACAACCACGACCATGATTATAACAACCACGACCATGATTATAACAACCACGACTATGATTATAATAACCACGACTATGATTATAGCAACCACGACCATGATTATAACAACCACGACTATGATTATAACAACAACGACCATGATTATAACAACCACGACCCTTGATTATAACAACAACGACTATGATTATAGCCAACAACGACCATGATTGCATAACAACCACGACCATGATACAACAACCATTGCGTTATAAAGACCACGACTATGATTATAACAATCACGACATGATTATAACAACCACGACCTTGATTATAACAACTACGATTATGATTATACAAGCCGACCATGATTATAACAACCATGACCATGATTATTATAACCACGACTATGATAAGAACAACCATGACAATGATTATAACACCCACGACCATGATTATAACAACTACGACTATGATCATAACCACAACCATGATTATAACAACCACGACCATGATTATAACAACCACGACTATGACAGTAACAATCACGACTATGATTATAACACCCACGACCATGATTATATCAATCGTGCCTCTGATTACAACAACCACGACCATGATTATAACAACCACGACCATGATTATAACAACCACGACTATGATTATAACAACCACGACTATGATTGCGCAACCATGACCATGATTATAAAAGCCACAACCATGATTATAACAACGCCACGACCATGATTATAACAGCACGAATATGATTATAACAACCGACCATGATTATAACAACCACGAGCTCATGATTATAACAACCACGACCATGATTATAACAACCACGACCATGATTATAACAACCATGAATATGATTATAACAACCACGAATATGATTATAACAACTACGACCATGATTATAACAACTACAACCATGATTATAACAACCACGACCATGATTATAACAACCACGACTATGATTATAACAACCACGACCATGATTATAACAACCACGACCATGATTATAACAGCAACGACCATGATTATGACAACCACGACCATGATTATAACAACCACGACCATGATTATAACAGAAACGACCTTGATTATGACAACCACGGCCATGATTATAACAACCACGACCATGATTATAACAACCACGACCTTGATTATAAGAACCACGACTATGATTACAATAACCACGACTATGATTATAACAACCACGACTATGATAATAACAATCACGACCATGATTATAACAACCACGACCATGATTATAACAACTACGATTATGATTATAAAATCCACGACCATGATTATAACTACCACGACCATGATTATTATAACCACGACTATGATAAGAACACCCATGACAATGATTATAACACCCACGACCATGATTATAACAACTACGACTATGATCATAACCACAACCATGATTATAAAAACCACAACCATGATTATAACAACCACAACTATGATTATAACAACCACGACCATGATTACAACAACCACGACTATGATTATAACAGCCACGACTATGATTATAACAACCACGACCATGATTATAAAAACCACAACCATGATTAAAACAACCACGACCATTATTATAACAACCACGAATATGATTATAACAACCACGACCATGATTATAACAACCACGAATATGATAATAACAACCACGACCATGATTATAACAACCACGACCATGATTATAACAACCACGTATATGATTATAACAACCACGACTATGATTAAAACTACCACGACCATGATTATAAAAACCACAACCATGATTATAACAACCAAGACCATGATTATAACAACCACGGATATGATTATAACAACTACGAACATGATTATAACAACTACGACCATGATTATAACAATCACGACCATGATTATAACAACCACCACTATGATTATAACAACCACGACCATAATTATAACAAGCACGACCATGATTATAACCAGTACCCAGTCATACCCAGTAACAAAGTATCATACCCAAACCCAGTCCATGCCCAATACCCAGTCATACCCAGCACCCAGAATCATACCCAGTACCCAGCAACATACCAGACACCCAGGTCATACCCAGCACCCAGCCTCAGTCCCAGCACCCAGTATCATACGCAGTATCAAAGCTTTACTACCCATTACCCATAGTGTCATAGTACCCAGTGTCATGCCCATTACCCAGTACCCATTGTCATGCCCAGTACCAGTGTCAACCAGTACCCAGTGTAGCCAGTACCGAGAAACAACCAGTATCCAGTACCCCACCCAGCACGAAGTGTCATACCCAGTACCTAGTACCCAGTGTCATACACATTACCCAGTATCACACCCAGTACCCAGTGTCATACCCATTACTCCATACCCAGTGTCATACCCAGTACCCAGTGTCATACACTGTACCCAGTGTCATACACAGTAACCCAGTGTCATGCACCAGTACCCAGTGTCCGACCCAGTACCCAGTGTCATACCAGTACCCAGTGTCATACCCAGTACTCCAGTGCCATGCCCAACACCCAGTGTCATGCCCCAGTACCCAGTGTCATAAACAGAACCCATCATACCCAGTACAAAGTGTCATGCCCACCCAATATCAAATCACAGTACCCAGTATCACACCCAGTACCCAGTTTCATACCAGTACCCATTGTTATACCCGGCACCCAGTGTCATACCCAGTACCCAGTGCATGTCCACCCAGTGTCATGCCCAGTACCCAGTGTCATACCCAGTACCCAGTGACATACCAAGTACCCAGTGTCAAACCCAGTACCCAGTGCCATACCAAGTACCCACTGTCACACCCAGTACCCAGTGACACACCCTGCACCAGTGTCATACCCACCCCAGTGACATACCACGTACCCAGTGTCATACCAGTAACCCAGTGTCATGCCCAGTACCCACTGTCACACCCATACCCAGTGTCAATACAGCACTCAGTGTCATGCCCAGTACCCATGTCATACCCAATGTTTATGTCAAACCCAGTGTCATACCCAGTACCCAGGCACATGCCCAGTACCAAGTGTGCAATCCCAGTACCCAGTGTCATACCCAGCCCAGTGTCACACCCAGTACCCAGTGTCATGCCCAGTACCCAGGTCATACTCTAGTACCAGTGTCATACCCAGCACCCTGATATGCCCAATAATCAGTACATACCAGCAACCCAGTGCCATACCCAGCCCAGTACTCTATACCAGTAATCCCAGTGTCATACCCAGCACCCAGTCTCATACTGATCGCCCAGTCTCACCCAGTACCCAGTGTCATATCCCAGTACCGAGTGTCATACCCAGTACCCAGTGACATGCCCAGTAACCAGTGTCATAACCTAATACCTAGTGTCATACCTAGCACCCAGTGTCATACCCAGTACCCAGTGTCATACCCAGTACCCAGTGTCAGCCCAGTACCAAGTGCAATGCCCAGTACCCAGTGTCATACTTAGTACCCAGTGTCACACCCAGTACCCAGTATCATGCCCAGTACCCAGTGTCATACCTAGTACCCAGTGTCATACCCAGTACCCAGTGCCATACCCAGTACCCAGACATGCCCAGTAACCAGTGTCATACCCAATACCTAGTGTCATGCACACTACCCAGTGTCTTATACCCAGTACCCAGTGTGTACACACCAGTACCCAGGCTCATACCAGTACCCAGTGTCAAGCTGCCACCCAGTATCCAGTGCCCTACCCAGCCAGTGTCATACCCAGTACACAGTGTCATACCCAGTACCTAGTGTCATACCCAGTACCCAGTCTCATACCCAGTACCCAGTGTCATGCCCACACCAAGTGTCATACCCATATCCAGTATCAAACCCAGTACCCAGTATCCAGTGTTATACCCATCACCCAGGGTCATGCCCACCAATACACCAGTACCACAGTCATGCCCAGTACCCAGTATCCATTGTCCTACCCATTATCCAGTGTCATGCCCAGCACCCAGTATTATACCCAGAACCCAGTATCCAGTGTCCTTCCAGTACGCAGTGTCATGCCCAACGCCCAATATCCAGTGGTTGCCCACCACCCAGTGTCATGACCAGTACCCAGTATCCAGTGTCCTACCCAGTGACCCAGTGTCATACCCAGTACCCAGTATCATACCCAGAACCCAGTACCCAGTGCCATCCCAATCCCAGAGTCATACCCAGTACCCAGAATCATACCCAGTACCCAGTGTCATACCCAGTACCGTCATAATGCACCCCTTTTGCCCAGTACCCAGCATCATACGCAGTATCCAGTTTCCAACCCATTACCCAGTGTCATGCCCAGCAGTGTCATGCCCAGTACCCAGAACCCATTGTCATGCCCAGTACCCAGTGTCACCCAGTGTCGCCCAGTTCCGAGTATTATACCCAGTATCCAGGCCCCACCAGTGCGAAGTGTCATACCCACCCCAGTATCATACCCAGTACCCAGTGTCATACACCTTACCCAGTATCATACCCAGTACCCAGTGTCATAGAGAGTACCCAGTGTCATACCCATTACCACCCAGTGTCATACCCAGTACCAGTGTCATACACTGTACCCAGTGTTATACACAGTACCCAGTGTCATGCCCAGTACCCAGTGTCCGACCCAGTACCAATGTCATACCCATTACCCAGTGTCATACCCAGTACCCAGTGCCATGCCCATACCCAGTGTCATGCCCAGTACCCAGTGTCATAACCAGAACCCAGTATCATACCCAGTGTCATGCCCAGTACCCAAAATCAAACCCAGTACCCAGTATCATACCCAGAACCCAGTGTCATGCCCAGCACCCATTGTCACCTGGTACCCAGTGTCATACCCAGTACCCAGTGCCATGCCCAGTACCCAGTGTCCTACCCAGTACCCAGTATCATACACGCACCCAGCATCATACCCAGTGTCATGCCTGGTACCCAGATGTCATACGCAGTACCCAGTGCCATGCCCAGGACCCAATGTCATACCCAGTACACAGTGTCCTATCCAGTACCAAGTGCCATGCCCAGTACCAACATCATACTCAGTACCCAGTGTCCTACCTGCACCAGTGCCATGCCCAGTACCCCGTGTTATACCCAGTACCCAGTGTCCTACCCAGTACCCAATGTCATACACAGTACCTAGTGTCCCACCCAGTACTCAGTGTCATACCCAGAACCCAGCACCAGTGCCATGCCCACACCATTGTCATACCCAGTACTCAGTGTCATACCCAGTACCCAGCCATGCCCACACCAGGCATGCCCAGTACCCAGTGTCACACTCAGTACCCAGTATCCAGTGTCCCACCCAGTACCCAGTGTCATACCCAGTACCCAGTATCATACCCAGAACCCAGTACCCAGTGCCATGCCCAATACCCATACCCAGTACCCAGAATCATACCCAGTACCCAGTGGCATACCCAGTACCGAGGTCATACCCAGTACCCATTTTCATGCCCAGTACATCATACGCAGTATCCAAATTCCTACCCATTACCCAGTGTCATGCCCAGTACCCAGTACCTATTGTCATGCCCAGTACCCAGTGTCATACCCAGTACCCAGTGATGTGCCCAGTCACCGAGTATTATACCCAGCATCCAGTGCCCTACCCAGAAGTGTCATACCAGTTCCCAGTATCACCCAGTACCAGCACCCAGTGTCATACACATTACCCAGTATCATACCCAGTACCCAGTCATAGAGAGTACCCAGTGTCATACCCATTACCCGCTACCCAGTGTCATAACCAGTACCAGTGTCATACACTGTACCCAGTGTCATACACAGTACCCAGTGTCATACCCAGTACCCAGTATCATACCTAGTACGCAATGCCCAGTACATAAGAACATAAGAACATAAGAAAGGGATACGCAGGAGGCCAACTGCCCATACAGGGCAGATCCCTTTCACACCCATCCCAGCACTTCCAGTGCCTATCCAACTTTGTCTTGAAGTCCCCTTTAGCGTCCCCGATCCTACTATAGCACTCGGTAGCCTATTCCATATCCACAACCTATTACCAAACCAGTGCTTGCCTATATCCTTTCTGAAACGAAATTTATCTAATTTAAAGCCATTTGTTCTAGTTATTTCGTTATTACTGAGCTTCAGAACATCTTCCATTTACCCTTGTTAATCCCACTTACCCACTTGTACACCTCTATCATATCTCCCCCCCAATCCCTACGCCTCTCTAATGAATGTAAGCCTGCTTTTCAGTCTTTCTTCATATGGAAGGTTTCTAATATTATGGATCATTTTTGTCATTCTTCTTGTACTCTCTCCAAAAGAATCTATGTCCATTCTATAATAAGGACACCAGAACTGAACCGCACAATCTGTGGCCTCACTAATGCTAGGTAAAGTTTCAAGATAACGTCAGCAGTTCTGTTACTCACAGACCTAGATATGAACCCAAGAATCCTGTTTGCCTTAATGCGAACGCTAATACATTGTTTTCAGGTTTCAAGTCGTTACAATAAATACACCTAGATCTTTTTCACAAACTGAGTTTTATTTCCGTGTACCTAGTTTATACTTAACGTTTGTATTCGTCTTCCTATCTGTGGCAATTTATTATCAGTATTAAATTCATTTGCCAGTCTACTGACCACTCATGTAAGGTATCTACATCCTTTTGAAGGTGTTCAAAGTCACTGTCTGAATTTTATCACTCTCCCATTTTGGTATCATCTGCAAATTTACTAATCCTACTAGTTATGCCTAAATCAAGATCATTAATGAATATAACAAACAGCAGAGGGCTCATTGACAGATCCCTGGGAACCTCCGCTTTTGACCGCATCCCCAGTCTGACTTTAATCCATCCGACCCAGTACCCAGTGTCATACCCAGTACCCAGTGTCATACCCAGTACCCAGTGCCATGCCCAATACCCAGTGCTGCCCAACCCAGTGTCATAACCAGTACCCAGATCATACCCAGCAAAGTGTCATTCCCAGTACCCACTATCAACCCAGTACCCATTATCATACCCAGCCCAGTGTCATGCCCAGTACCCATTGTCATACCCAGTACCCAGTGTCATACCCAGCCCAGTGCCATGCCCAGCACCAGTGTCCCACCCAGCCCCAGTGTCATACACAGTACCCAGTATCATACCCAGTGTCATGCCAGGTACCCAGTGTCATACCCAGTACCCAGTGCCATCCCCAGTACCCAATGTCATACCCAGTACAGTGTTCTACCGGCACCCAGTGCCATGTCCAGTACCCAATGTCATACAGTACCCAGTGTCCTACCCAGTACCCAGTGTATACCCAGGCACCCAGTGTCATGCCCACCCAGAGCCATGCCCAGCACCCAGTGTCATACCATTACCCAGCGCCATGCTCAGTATCCAGTGTCCCACCCAGTACCCAGTGTCACACACAGTGTCATACCCAGTACCCAGTGTCATACCCAGTACTCAGTGTCATACCCAGTACCCAGTGTCATGCCCAGTACCCAGTCTCATACCCAGGCACCCAGTGTCATGCCCAGCACCCAGTGTCAGCACCCAGTATCCAGTATCAAACCCAGTACCCAGTATCCAGATCATACCCAATACCCAGGGTCATGCCCAGTACCCAGTGGACAATTAGCACCCAGTGTCATGCCCAGTACCCAGTATCCATTGTCCTATCCAGTATCCAGTGTCATGCCCAGCACCCAGTATTATACCCAGAACCCAGTATCCAGTGTCCCACCCAGTACCAAGTGTCATGCCCAACGCCCATCACCCAGTGGCATGCCCAGTACCCAGTGTCATGACCAGTACCCAGTATCCATTGTCCAATCCAGCATCCAGTGTCATGCCCAGCACCCAGTACATACCCAGAACCCAGTATCCAGTGTCCCACCCAGTACCAAGTGTCATGCCCAACGCCCATTACCCAGTGGCATGCCCAGTACCCAGTGTCATCAGTACCCAGTATCCAGTGTCCCACCCAGTACCAGGTCATACCCAGTACCCAGTATCATACCCAGAACCCAGTACCCAGTGCCATGCCCCTAAACCCAGTGTCATACCCAGTACCCGGTGTCATACCCAGTACCCAGTATCATACTGCAGTATCCAGTTTTCTACCCATTACCCAGTGACATGCCCAGTACCCAGTACCCATTGTCATGCCCAGTACCCAGTGTCATACCCAGTACTCAGATTCGTGCCCAGTACCGAGTATTATACCCAGTATCCAGTGTCCTACCCAGCGAAGTGTCATACCAAGTTCCCAGTATCATACCCAGTACCTAGTACCCAGTGTCATACATTACCCAGTATCATACCCAGTACCAGTGTCATAGATAGTACCCATTGTCATACCCATACTCCACACCCAGTGTCATACCCAGTACCCAGTGTCATACCCAGTAATTCAGTGTCATACACTTACCCAGTGTCATACACAGTACCCAGTGTCACACACAGTACCCAGTGCATACCCAGTACCCAGTGTCATAACCAGAACCAGTATCATACCCAGTACAAAGTGTCATGCCCAGTAACCAATATCAAACCCAGACCCAGTGTCATGCCCAGTACCCATTGTCATACCCGGTACCCAGTGTCATACCCAGTACCCAGTGCCATGTCAAACCTAGTGTCCTACCCAGTACTCCAGTGTCACACAGGTGTCATACCCAGTACCCAGTGTTGCACCAGTGTCAAGCCCAGTATCAGTGTCATGCCCAGTACCCAGTGCCATGCCCAGCCCAGTAAAAGTGTCCTACCCAGTACCCAGTGTCATACACAGTGTCATACCCAGTACCCAGTGTCATACCCAGTACACAGTGTCATACCCAGTACCCAGTGTCATACCCAGTCTCATACCCAGTACCCAGTGTCATACCCAGTACCCAGTCTCATACCCAGTACCCAGTGTCAGCCCAGCACCCAGTGTCATACCCAGTATCCAGTATCAAACCCAGCACCCAGTATCCAGTCATACCCAATACCCAGGTTTATTCCCAGTACCCAGTGGCATACCCAGTACTCAGTGTCATGCCCAGTACCTAGTATCCATTGTCCTACCCAGTATCCAGTGTCATGCCCAGCACCCAGTATTATACCCAGAACCCAGCATCCAGTGTCCTACCCAATACCCAGTGTCATGCCCAACGCCCAATACCCAGTGGCATGCCCAGTACCCAAGTGTCATGACCAGTACCCAGTATCCAGTGTCCTACCCAGTACCCAGTGTCATACCCAGTACCAGAATCATATCCAGAACCCAGTACCCAGTGCTATGCCCAATACCCAGTGTCATACCCAGTACCCAGTGTCATATCCAGTACCCAGTGCCATGCCCACACCAGGCATGCCCAGTACCCAGTGTCATGACCAGTACCCAGTATCCAGTGTCCTACCCAGTACCCAGTGTCATACCCAGTACCCAGTATCATACCCAGAACCCAGTACCCAGTGCTGCCTTGCCCACACTGCATTGTCAACAGCAATACGTAACTGGAACGAAGTAATACTGAT
>NW_024750821.1:0-9001 GCF_018991925.1 Homarus americanus
CTGCCACTCTCTACTTTATCAACAACACCTGAGGCAGAAAGACTTGTGCTGGGTTATGCCCCTGTGCCTTCACTCAATCACTCGTTGAAGTATTGTGTTTTTCTTGGGTTTGTTCCGTGTGCATCTTAGTGCGTTATATTACCCATGCTCGTAACGGTGGGGAAGGTCATTCTTTTCGGATCTATCTATCTATCTATCTATCTACCTATCTATCTATCTATCTATCTATCTATCTATCTATCTATCTATCTGTCTGTCTGTCTGTCGGGTTTGTGGACTTATGGTATGAACAACAAACGTCTCCTGGGCTCATGTTTATTTTGGTCGTGTTGTTAATCAACTCTTTTTTTCTGTATGTGTAACAAAAGTGGCTGTTGGTGTCATGACTGTGATGGTGACCCGCCGCACTTTGTCTTGTCTTTACGGATCAGAGGGTAGGGCGTGGGTATGTCCTGCTGCTGCTCCAAGAAGTCGTGTCCTCATCACCTTACGGGAGGAACACTTGGTTAATCACAGATAATACAACACCGATGGGGAGCTTAAAGATACAGTGCCGGGGGAAGTATTTCACTTTGTAACTCCTTGACCTGAGTTGAGTTGCTTGATCGACGTAGCGTCCATTAAACTAACCTTAGTGCCACCCTCATGGACCAATCTTAGTGCCACCCTCACGGACCAATCTTAGTGCCACCCTCATGGACCAATCTTAGAGCCACTCTCATGGGTCAATCTTAGTGCCACTCTCATGGGTCAATCTTAGTGCCACCCTCATGGACCAATCTTAGTGTTACCTTCATGAACTAATCTTAGTGCTACCCTCATAGACCAATCTTAGTGCCACTCTTATGGGTCAATCTTAGTGCCACCCTCATGGACCAATCTTAGTGCCACCTTCATGGACCAATCTTAGTGCCACCTTCATGAACTAATCTTGGTGCTACCCTCATAGACCAATCTTGGTACCCACTCTTATGGGTCAATCTTAATTGCCACCCTCATGGACCAATGCTAGTGCCGCCTTCATATGGACCAGTATCTTGGTGTCACCTTCATGGATAATCTTAGTGCTTTACCTCATGTGCGGACCAATCTTAAAGGCCCTCTTATATGATTAATCTTGTGATGCCACCCTCATGGTTAATCTTAGTGCCACCTTCATGGACCAATCTTGGTTTTAGCCACTGTGGACCAATCTTAGAGCCACTCTTATGGAGATGTCTTGGTACCACCCTCATGGGCCAGAAAATCTTAGTGCTTACCCTCATGGACCAATCTTAGTGCCACCTTCAACGGACCAATCTTGGTGCTGCCCTCATGGACCAATCTTAGAGCCCTCTTATGGGTCCCAATCTTGGAAACCACTCTTATGGGTCAATCTGATTACACCCCACCTCATGGGACCAATCTTAGTGCCACCTCATGGACCAATCTGGTACCCAGGACCCAATCTTGTTACCACCCTCGCGGGACAATCTTGGTGCCGCTCTTATGGGTCAATCTTAGTGCCACTCATGGACCAGTAGTGCCTTGCCACTCTTATGGGTCAATCTTGGTGCACCCTCATAGACCAATCTTAGTGCCACCTTCATGGATAATCTTAGTGCTACCTCTTGGACCAATCATGAGTGCTACCCTCATGGACCAATCTTGGTGCCACCCTCATGGACCAATCTTGGTGCTACCCTCATGGATAATCTTGGTGCTGCCCTCATGGACCAATCTTGGTACTTTTACCTCATGGACCAATCTTGATTACACCCTCATGAACCAATCTTAGTGCTGCCTCATATGGACCAATCTTAGTGCTACCCTCCTTAAACCAAAATCTTGGTGCTACCCTCATGAACCAATCTTAGTGCCTTCTACCCTCTTGGACCAATCTTAGTGCCACCTTCATGGACCAATCTTAGTGCTACCCTCATGGACCAATCTTAGTGCTACCCTCATGGACCAATCTTAGTGCCACCTTCATGAACTAATCTTAGTGCCACCTTTATGGACCAATCTTAGTGCTACCCTCATCAACCAATCTTAGTGCTACCCTCATGGACCAATCTTAGTGCCACCCTCATGAACCAATCTTAGTGCTACCCTCATGGACCAATCTTAGTGCTACCCTCATGGACCAATCTTAGTGCCACCCTCATGGACCAATCTTAGTGCTACCCTCATGGACCAATCTTAGTGCTACCCTCATGGACCAATCTTGGGCACTGCACCTCATGGATAATCTTAAGGCCTTACCCTCATGAACCAATCTTAGTGCTACCTCATGGACCAATCTTGGTGCCACCTCATGAACCAATCTTAGTGCTACCCTCATGGACCAATCTTAGTGCTACCCTCATGGACCAATCTTAGTGCTACCCTCATGGACCAATCTTAGTGCTACCCTCATGAACCAATCTTAGTGCTACCCTCATGGACCAATCTTAGTGCTCATGGACCAATCTTAGTGCCACCCTCATGGGTCAATCTTAGTGCCACCCCCACGGACCAATCGTAGTGCCACTCTTAATAAAGTATATAAAGTAAAAAATAAAAAGTATTTTAATGATAAATCTTAACTTATTCAGAATTGAGAAGATATTTATATTACATTTAAATAGTTAAAAAGAGCCAGTCATATGAGCTACATCATTATGAGCTGCATCATTATGAGCTACATCATTATGACTTGTATCATTATGAGCTACATCATTATGAGCTGCATCATTATGAGCTACATCATTATGAGCTGTATCATTATGAGCTGCAGCATTATGAGCTACATCATTATGAGCTGCATCATTATTAGCTGCATCATTATGAGCTGCATCATTATGAGTGGCATCATTATGAGTGGCATCATTATGAGCTGCATCATTATGAGCTGCATCATTATGAGCTGCATCATATGAGCTGCATCATTATGAGCTGCATCATATGAGCTGCATCATTATGAGCTGCATCATTATGAGTGGCATCATTATGAGCTGCATCATTATGAGCTGCATCAGTATGAGCTGCATCATATGAGCTGCATCATATGACCTGCATCAACCTATTTTTCACATACTCACTAAAATAAACTGGACTTAGTAATGGTACACAGTGATTTACATCGTAATATTATACTGGAGATAAACCGTAAGTTATGACGAGATGTTAACACGACCTTCAAACAGAGACGCGTCCATTTGGGGGGTTGTAGGGACCCACCTTCATATACTGTACATTTTACACCATTAAAAAATGAGATCAGTGGACAACTATTCGGAGCGTTGACCGCGGGGCTGCACACAGCTACAGTACACCGTCTCTTCTCCAAGTACACCAACAGGTCTCTGTCTTGTTAGTATTACCAGTTACATTTAAACCTAACCTAACCTAACCAACCCTATCCTATCCTATCACACCCTTACCCATCGTAACGTTATCTAGTCTTAACCTATCCTTCCCTAACGCAACGTAATGTCGAACCTAACCTAACGTTATGTTACTTGCGGTGAATTTGGGTTAGATTAGGTTGGTTTATGTTAGGTTAGTTTGGGCCAGGTTAACTTAGTTTAGGTTAAGTCACGTTACGCTACCTTTAGGTCTGTGGTTATTAGGTAAGTTTAGGTTAGAAATATAAGATTACGAAAACAAATCTGAGATCCATTAATTGAAATTGACTATTTTCTCTAAATTGCTTTTACAGAAAAAATATTTGTATTTACTTAAAAACGAAGAATCTTTGTTTTATTATAGGTTATTATTCTTAAATGGTTCTTCACTTCCTTTTTAGCGCTGATGATGAAGATAATATTGTTGGAAGTATCTGGTTAGAATAAAGATACTTGTCAACGAAGGTGTTTTATGGACTCTTGTTGCTCTCTGTAAACAGTACAATAAAAGGTACTGAGTTGAACATGAGACTACGGACAAGTAATGGACACACGACACCCGTATTTATCGTTTATATTGGTTTTAAGGTAAGACTGTGACTGGGTGAATATCCCTGTGGCAATTGTGGTGAGCCAATTCCCTCTTAACTAAATTCAGATCATCCTTAGTCGTAAAAAGTCACCCACAACAGTATGGTCGGATAGTTTCTCACAGTTAACTACTGTGTGCGAGGCTCTAAATATATTTATCCAACAGCTGGAAAAAATGGGACTTTCTGAAAATTGGAAAATGTTACAAAACTAAACTCTATTTCTTTACCATCCATTCTCTTTACGTCAGTCATAGTGGGTAGTCGTTCTGTAGGCTATACATGAGTCACCTGAGAGAGGATTGTGTCCAGCCTGCCATTTTACCTCTCTCTCTCTCTCTCTCTCTCTCTCTCTCTCTCTCTGGTGTGTGTGTGTGTGTGGTTGTTTCCTTACATGTTGCAATAAGCTCGAGTGTGTGTGTTCTCATGTAACATAACAAAACACAACAAGTATTACACCTCATCAGTCATAACACCAGACTGTACCAGACTTGTAAAACACTTATCAAGTTTGTGATAAATATTGTCTTTTCCTGCCTCCTCTCCCCCCACAAGCGATAATATATGGATTAGCTCTGATTTTGGATTAGCCAGAATTTCTGGCCACACGTTGTGTGGTATTAATAGTAAATAGGTAATATGTTTGCGATGATACCTGGTCGAGAAACACCTGTATGTATACGTCATTAACGCTCCACCAATAGGGGTTCGGCTGTGGTACTGTGTGATGACGTAGCCAGGTGTTCGCTTATAACACTCTGAGAATGTGAGAATTTTTTAGGGGATATTTAGTATAGTGATGAATATAAGACAGTATTGGGATTTTATTTTTAATATTTATGATTATTGTTTGTTGTATAAGAGGACAGAGGTGTTGATTCATATAATATGTGGGGTGGAATAAGGTAGACGAAGGGTGTGTCTCGGCTGCAACTACTATAGATCACCCTTCAGTTAGGTTCACTTTCGATAATAAATAATTTTTACTCTTTTGCAAAACTTGTTTTCGAAATTAAACAAAATAAATTGAAAACACTGGAATGATTGGGATGATGAGTCACTGATCCAACATTCTAGCTGAAATTTAAGTTTTTAAATATCATTGTTTTGTCTGTTATTGATTTTTTTTTGTCATTTGACAGAATGTTTTTTTTTTCGATTTACCTTCTTACTAATTTTTTGCCTAAACGTTAAAATATACTGGTAAGTGGGTTTCAGGGCCACGTGTAGATAAATAAGACAGCTATATTATAACTCAATTAGGTAACCTAACCTTACCTAAATGACGTCTTAAATGAAAGAGCAAATTTTACCACATACGATTCATATCCTTTAAGCTGTAACAGTAATGAAAAAGTTATATCTATTTGACAAAAACGTTTGATAATTTTTAAAACTTAATCGGAGCTCATTCTTCTTTAGCGTAACATGTGTGTGTGTGTGTGTGTGTGTGTGTGTGTGTGTGTGTGTGTGTGTGTGTGTGTATGTGTGTGTGTGTGTGTGTGTGTGTGTGTGTGTGTGTGTGTGTGTGTGTATTTTATAGATGTAAATGGAGAGACTACAACTAGCAGTTAACTGTTCAGGTTAAATATCAGAACAAACTGCTCCCGTTCACCGACCTGTGCATTGAACAACTCAACTTGTGTGTGTGCATTAATCCTCCTGTGTTTGGGATACAAGAATGAGTGGACATAAGGTTCGTGGTTTTATTTGGTTTTCACATGTTTTACTTTTTCATTTAGAACCGTGGCAGATTCTCCTGTACTTGCTATATAACAATATTCACCACGTTAATTGATAGTTTATCTATACAAGTATGTCTATGCTGCATGTAATATTTATTTTGTGATACGTCCACCCAAAACACTATTTATTTACTAAGAGAATCATCGCCTTTACATCGTTTAATCAAAAGCTTTACAGTCACAAAATTAAATTGCTGGCACACTGGTACATATCCGGTGTTAAAACTACACTCTTGCGAAATAAAATTTTTGTGAACCAACAGTGAAAGGAATTAATTGGGTCAATATTGTGAAAATGTTGTGTTAACGGTCTGCCTCTCATTACAAGCAGCGGCAGTTACAGCTGTCATTACTCTCTCTCATTGTAATTCTATAACACTATTACACAGATTTGATTACAAATGGTGTAAACACAAGTGAGACTATCACATAACATCCTTCGACCACACAGTGTTCCGAGTACAGCGTTGCTATTACTGTACAATACACAGTGTTCCAGGTATAATGTTGCTATTACTGTACAATACACAGTGTCCCAGGTACAATATTGCTATTACTGTACAACACGGTGTTCCGAGTACAGCGTTGCTATTAATGTACAATACACAGTGTCCCAGGTACAATGGTGCTATTACTGTACAATACACAGTGTCCCAGGTACAATGGTGCTATTACTGTACAACACAGTGTTCCGAGTACAGCGTTGCTATTACTGTACAATACACAGTGTTCCAGGTATAATGTTGCTATTACTGTACAATACACAGTGTCCCAGGTGCAATGTTGCTATTACTGTAAAACACGGTGTTCCGAGTACAGCGTTGCTATTAATGTACAATACACAGTGTCTGGTACAATGGTGCTATTACTGTACAATACAGTGTCCCAGGCGCAATGAATTGCTATTACTGTACAACCTGAGTGATTTTCCGAGAGTACAAGCGTTGCTATTACTGGCCACCAATACGGTGTCCCCAGGTACAATGGTGCTATTGCTGTACAGCATGTGTTCCGAGTACCAGTGTTGCTATTGCTGTACAATACACAGTGTCCCAGGTACAATGGTGCTATTACCTTTTAACACAGTGTTTCAGTACAACCGTTATATTACTGTACAATACACAGTGTCCCCAAGGTATATCTTTGCTATTACTGCACAACACAGTGTTCCCGATGCAGTGTTGCTATTCTTCTTCTGTTACAGTGTTCCGGGGTACAATGTTGCTATTACTGGCACAATAGGGTGTGGCTCTGGGAGGAGATATCAGCTAAAACTAATGGCCCATCACTTTTTTGGTAGATTTTAGTGTATATAAACAGAAAATAATTTCAGTTTCAATATTTTGCAACCTTTTGCTAGGTAAATTTTGGCGTGAAATTTATCGAAAATCTAACGTACAGCTGCATTAGTGCATTACAATTAAATAGTGAACATTGCTTTCTGACTTCATTCTTTAACAACCCAACTAACAATATTTTTTCTGTTTCAGATTCTGATGCATTTATAAGTTGATAATATTTGCGATGGCTGCTTGTGTCAGGACGAGCAACCAAAAATCCAGCCATCTCAGTCACTATCTTGGGTCTGGGAGAGAGCTCCTGAAGTCGGAGTTGCCTACATTGAGAGATGCTTTGAGATACGGTGTTTTAATCAGGCAAATCAGTGAAAAGAACCAAAGAACTTACACAAACAAAGACATTACCAGTGATATGACCAAAGCTGTCTTGGCACAGTACACTCTGGCTAACGCTCAGTTCAAGCCTCCAGTTATAACAAGTCAGAAGAAGATTAGTGAGAGACTGCTAGCCAGTTGGGAAAAGGCAAGAGATATCTCTCTTGGGGGAGGAAAACTTGCAGTTAAGGACAGCTTTGCCAAGCAACTGGACCAGTTATTTGACATAATTACTTGCAAGTGCCCAATTGTTCTCTATACAGGTTTGGATGCGATCGTGACTACAACAAATCCAGGGCCCATCTCTATATGTTGCAAGCAGACTGAAGATTCCTGTGATCAGACAGCATTCAAAAGCACAGAAGACTGGCAGTATCAGGGGAGCTCTCACCAGTTTCTAGCAAGATATTCCGGAGTCAAGGGACGGAGCTGCCACAGAGGGCAGAAGAGGAGAAAGTTGCCGAGGAAAAGAGACTTGAGAAGGCCAGGGTGAGAGTAAAAGGCCGATGATTGGAGTCAAGCTGATTCAGAGTTAATGACTTCCTGGCTGATCCAGTGCTGACCAGGAGGGTAGGTGACTTTGTCCCTAACCCAGAAAATAATGATCCCAAGCCTTTGAGCATAAGATTCAAGAAATAGGAAAGATGTCGAGCATAGCTCTGGCTTCCTTTATGCACACACTGGTCTCAGAGAAACTGCAGGGAATGTAACACAGCTGCCTGGATTGACGGTGGTTTGATAACACCTGATGATGTTCACCTGGTGATAGATCATAACAAAGTAAGGAGAGCTCAGGAGAAACTTGTCAGTAACCTAGAAGAGGAGTTTGATAAGGGGATAAGAGAAAATGGAATCAATTGTTGTTCTTTGATGGGAGAAGGGATGACACTAAAGTTTTCATGAAAGTTGGAGATTCTGACAAGTTGTTCCCTGCCTTGGTGAAGGAGGAACACTACTCCTGCTGCAGTGAACCAGGAGGAAAGTATTTGTGGCATTTCACTCCAGAGAAAGATGACATCAGGAAACCAGCTGAGATAGTGGCAGATAACATTGTGAACTGGCTTAGAGAGAGGAACGTAGACCAGACCCTGCAGGCCATTGGAGGGGACAGCACCAACACGAACACAGGGTGGCAAGGGGGGTCATACAGTGGATAAGCGGAGGTGGGAGGAAGCTGGTCTGGATTGTTTGTGACCTCCACCAACAGGTTGCCACTGGAACATCTGATCCAGAGCTGGATGGCAGACTCTCTCAAACAACAGATGGTCTGGTCCTCTTTTCCAAGCAGATGCTGGACTCTGCCACTGAGTTAGAAATAAATCCGAGCTTTGAAAAATCACAGTTGGCCCTCCACTCGTTGAGCTTGCACTTACTGTCATTGACGACCTGAGTACTGACCAGTACTATGGTTACATGATTTGCAGTGCCATCAAAACTGGGGTCATGCCTGATAGACTTGCTTACCTGCAGATAGGTCCAGTCTCACATTCTAGGTGGCTCACAACGGCTCTCAGGTTCTGCAGAATTTGGGTCGCTCATCATAAACTGAAAGGGAACCAGCTTCACAACCTGAGACTTATTGTCCAATTCACCGTGAGTGTCTACTTGCCAAATTGGTTCAACAC
>NW_024750822.1:0-72399 GCF_018991925.1 Homarus americanus
GATGGTGTGTTTGGAGAGAAATGGGAGTGACATGTGAGAGGTGAAATGACATTTGTGGGAGAGGTAGCTAGAGGGTGTATAAAGGAGAATAAATGGGAGGTGTAGAGCAGAAGCAAAGGTAGCTGTGCTGGGAGGGTGTATGTGGGAGAGGAAACAACAGAGGGAGTGCAGGTGCAGGGAGGTGTATGTGGGAGGTAGCTGAAGCTGAGTAAAAGCCTGTGGAGAGGAATGCTGGGAGGTGTATGTGGAGAGATATGTGCTGGGAGGGTGTATGTGGGAGGTAAATATGTAAGCAGAAAGCAACTGTGCTGGGAGGTGCATGTGGGGAGGTAGCTGTGCTGGGAGGGCATATGTGTGGGGGAGGTAGCCAAAGGGGAGAGCGTATATGGAAGAAGCTATGCTGGGAGGGTGTATGTGGAGAGGTAGCCGCTGTAGAGGTGTAAGGGGAGGTAAAAACATGGAGGACAGAGGCAGCAGTCGGGAGGGTGACAGAAGTAAATTGCAAAGGAGTTGGGAGGTAACTGTGTGTAAACTGGAGAAGAGGTAGCTGTGCTGAAGTGTATGTGACAGGCCGAGCTGGAAGTGTGAGATTCACTCGAGGAGCGGAGAGGCAAAATGTGCCTGAAGGTGTATGTGATAGGGCCGTGCTGGGAAGGGTGGAAGGAAACACCCAAGGGATGTATGAGAAGAATGTAACCGTGCTAGAAGGGTGTATGTGGGGAGGTACCGTACTAGAAGGATGTGTAGAGGTAAAAATGTTTATGTAGGGACACAATATGGGAAGGGTGTATGTGGAGAGGTAACTGTGCTTGGGAGGGGTGCATGTGGGAAAAAACTGTGCTGGGATGGTGTATGGAGAGGTAACAAAAGTAAGGAGGAATGCGGGAGGTAGTGGTGTTAGGAGGGTGTATGTGGAGAAGTAAATGTGCTGGGAGGGTGTGTGTGTAGAGGTAGCCGTGCTGGAAGGTGTATGTGGAGAGGTAACCGTGCTGGGGAGGGCGTATGTGGAGAGGTAACCGTGCTGGGAGGGTGTATGTGTAGAGGTAGCTGTGCTGGAAGGTGTATGTGGAGAGGCAGCTGTGCTGGGAAGGTATATGTGGGAGAGGTAACTGTGCTGGGAGGGTGTAAGTGGGGAAGGAACTGTGCTGGGAGGGTGTGCGAGGAGAGTAACTGTGCTGGGAGGGTGATGTGGAGAGGTAACTTACTAGGGAGGGTGTGTGTGTAGAGGTAGTAAGGAAAGGTTGTATGTGAAGTAACCGTGCTGGGAGGGTCTATGTGGAGAGTAACTGTGCTGGGAGGGTGTATGTGGGGATAACTGCTGGGAGGTATGTGAGAGGAATGCTGGGAGGGTGTATGTGAGAGGTAACTGTGCTAGGAGGGGTTATGTGGGAAGGTAGGTGTGCTGGGAGGGTGTATGAGGAGAGTGTAGCCGTGCTGGGAGGGTGTGTGTGAGAGGAATGTGGCTGGAAAGGTGTATGGGGAGGTAACTGTGCTGAGAGGTGTATGTGGGGAGGCTGTGCTGGGAGGCATGTGGAGAGGTAACAGTGCTGGGAGGGTGTAAGTGGGGAGGTAGCTGTGCTGGAAGGTGTATGTAGGAGGTAACGTGGAATGTGATGTGGGAGTGTGGCAAAGGTGCTGAAAGGTGTATGTGGAGAGGTAACTGCACTGAGAAGGTGTATGTAGAGGTAGCGTGCTGGGAAGGGGTATGTGGAGAGGTAACAGTGATGGGAGTGGTCTATGTGAGAGTAAGACTGTGCTGGAGGTGTAGTGGGAAGGTAACTGTGCTGGGAAGGTGTATGGAGGGAGGTAGCCGTGCTGGGAGGGTGTATGAGGTAGCTGTGCTGGGAGGGGTGTATGTGAGAGAAGCCGTGCTGAGAGGGTGTTGTGGGAGAGGTAGCGTGCTGGGAAGGTGTATGTGGAGAGGTAGCCGTGCTGGGAGGGTGTATGGGAAGGCAGTGCTGGGAGGTGTGTGAGGAGAGGGAAGCTAGAGATGCGTATGTGGGGAGGTAACTGTGCGGAGGGTGTAAAGGGGAGGTGAACTGTGCTGGGAGTGGGTCAATGTGGAGAGGTAAATGCTGGGAGGGTGTAAGTGGGGAGGTAACTGTGCTGGGAGTGGGTGTATGTAGGGAGGAACTGTGCTGGAATGTGTATGTGAACAGGTAACGTGCTGAAGGGTGTATGTGGAGAGGTAGCCGAACTGGAGAGGTGTATGTGGAGAGGTAGCCGTGCTGGAAGGTGTATGTGGAAGAGGTAACCGTGCTGGGAGAGATGTGGAGAGGTAATTACAAAGGGGACGGTGTAAATAGAAGGTAACTGTGCTGGGAGGGTGTGTAGTGAGGTAACTGCTGGGAAGGTGTATGAGAGCAGGTAGCTGTGCTGGGAAGGTGTATGTGGAGAGGAAGCCCTGAGAGGGTGTATGTGAGAGGTAGGCGTGCTGGGATGGTGTATGGGGGAGGTAGCTGGCTGGGACGGTGTATGTAGAGAGGTAGCTGGCTGGGAGGTGTAAGTGGGGAGGTAACTGTGCTGGGAGGGTGTATGTGGGGAGGTATCTGTGCTAGAAGGGGTCTGTGTGGAGAGGCAGCTGTGCTGGGACGGTGTATGTGGGAGGTAGCCGATGTGGAGGAGTGTATGTGGAGAGTGCAGGCGTGCTGGGATGGTGTATGTGGAGAGTAGCTGTGCTGGGAGGGGTGTGTGGAAAGGCAGCCGTGCTGGGATGGGTGTGTGTAGAGAGGCAGGCGTGCTGGGAGTGTGTGGAGAGAGTAGCTTTGCTGGGAGGGTGCATGTGGGGGAGGTCCTGTTGGGAGGGTGTATGAGGAGAGGTAACTGTGCTGGGAGGGTGTATGTTGAGAGCTAACTTTGCTGGGGAGTGTATGTGGGGAGGTAACTGTGCTGGGAGGTGTATGTGGGAGAGGTGTAGAGGTAACCGTGCTGGAAGGGTGTGTGTGGAGAGGTAGCCGTGCTGAGAGGGTGTAAGGTTCAGAGGTATCTATGCTGGGAGGGTGTATGTGGAGAGGTAAGCGTGCTGGGAAGGTGTATGTGAGGAGGTAACTGTCTGGGAGGGTGTATGTGGAGAGACAGGCTGGGAGAGTGTGTGGAGAGGTAGCGTGCTGGGAGGGTGTGTGTAGAGAGGTAGGCATGCTGGAGGGGTGTGGGTGGGGAGGTAACTGTGCTGGAGTGTGGTGTGGAGAGGCATCGTGCTGGCAGGGTGTCTGTGGGTAAGTAACTGTGCTGGGAGGGTGTATGTGGGGAGGTGACTGTCTGGGAGTGATGGCGGAGGTAGCTATGCTAGTGGGCCTGTGTGAGAGGCAGCTGTGCTGGGACGGTGTTTGTGGAGATGTAGCCGAGGTGGGAGGGTGTATGTGGAGAGGTGGCGTGCTGGGATCGTGTATGTGGGGAGGTAGCTGTGCTGGGAGGGGTGTGTGTGGAAGGTAACCGTGCTGGGAGGGTGTGTGTAGAGAGGTAGGCGTGCTGGGAGGGTGTATGTGGAGAGATTGGGGTGCTGGGAGGGTGATGTGGACATGTGGCTGTCTGATGGGTGTATGTGGGGAGGAGGTGCTGGGAGGGTGCATGTGAGAGGTAACCCAGGTGGTGGGGTGATGTGGAGAGGCAGCCGTGCTGGGAGGATATGTGGAGAGGTATGTGCTGGGATGGTGTGTTTGGAGAGGACATGCTGGGAGGATATATGTGGGAGAGGTAGCCACCGTGCTGGGGAGGATATTTGTGGAGAGGTAGTCGTGCTGGGAGAGGTGTATGTGGAGAGGTACATGTGCTGGGAGGAGGTAGGGGAGGTAGCTGTGGACGGTGTATGTGGAGAGGAACTGTGCTGGGAGGGTGTATGAGGGCAGATAGAAGTTGTTCTGGGAGGTGTAGTGAGAGGTAACAAAGCTGGAGGGTGTGGGAGGTAGGTGTACTAGGAAGGTGTATGTGGAGGTAAATGTGCGGAGGGGTGTATGTGTAGAAGAAGCTGCTGGAAGGTGTATGGACAGGTAACATGCTGGGAGGGGTGCATATGGAGAGGTAGCTCGTACAGAGGGTGTATGTGTAGAGGCAGCCGTGCTCGGAAGGTGTATGTGGACAGGCATCCGTGCTGTGAAGGTTCATGGAGAGG
This sequence comes from Homarus americanus, assembly GCF_018991925.1. Lineage (NCBI taxonomy): Eukaryota > Metazoa > Arthropoda > Malacostraca > Decapoda > Nephropidae > Homarus > Homarus americanus. The sequence goes on from NW_024750822.1 coordinate 4,109, forward strand.
TAACTGTCCTGGAGGGTGTATGTGCAGAGTAGCCGTGCTCGAAAGGTTTATGGACAGGTAACCATGCTGGTAGGTTCTATGTGGAGAGGTAACTGTGCTGGGAGGGTGTAAGTGGGGAGGTAACTGTGCTGGGAGGTGTATGTAGTGAGGTAACTGTGCGAGGGTGTATGGGGGTAGAAGGGCTGGGAGGGTGTATGTGGAGAGGTACTGTGCTAGAGGGTGTTGGGGAATGTAGGTGTGCTAGGGGGTGTAGGAGGAGAGGTAACTGAGCTGGGAAGGTTAAGGGGAGGTAACTGCTGGGAGGGTGTATGTGGGGAGGTAACTGTGCTGGGAGGGCAATGTGGAGAGGTAACAAAGCGGGAGGGTGTGGGGAGGACCAAGCGGAGGGTGATGTAGGAGGTAACTGTGCTCGAAATGTGTTTGTGGACAGGTAAACCGTGCTGGAATGGTGTATGTGGAGAGGTAGCCGCACTGGAGAGGGTGTATGTGCAGAGGTAGCCGTGCTCGGAAGGTGTATGTGGACAGGTAACCGTGCTGGGAGGGTCTATGTGGAGAGGTAACTATGCTGGGACGGTGTAGTGGGGGAAGTAACTGTGCGGGAAGGTGATGTCGTGAGGTAACAGTGACGGGAGGGTGTATGCGGGCAGGTAGCAGTGCTGGGAGGTGTTGTGAGAGGAAACGTGCTGAGAGGTGTGTATGGAGAGGAAAAGGCTGAGAGGGTGTATGTGAGAGGTAGGCGTGTGTCAGGTAATGGTATGAACGGTGGTAGTAGCGCCACCAAGAAGAATCAGTGGTAGTATGAGTAGGATATATATATAAAGATAAAATATGTCGTCTTTTATTTTTACTGTAGAAAGCCCGATACACACGAACTTACAGGAGAATGGCGTATTACAGAAGCACCAACCACTGACGATGAAACTGGATAAATGATGATTTAATGAATTTATTTATTTCAACATCCATCTAGTGGTTATATATGTCAACCAATCAGTCATTACCTTTATACACAAGATAGGACACAGATACGGGCAGATAATTGCATACATATTTGTCAAGCCCACACAATGATACAATTGTAGAATATGATTACCAACGTTCACCAATAAAATTACTTCTAAAACAGGAATCAACTGGGAACATATGTGACCCTACTGTGGTACTAACAGAGCTTATACTCAAGTGAACATTTACTGCAGCCTGGTTTGCTTTGTTGCAACCAGGCTTAATAAGAACTTTTCCCACGGCCATAACAACAAACATTTTGCCTAACATAGTTCAACGTCACTGACAGTCACTGTGAACGGTTGTCGGCAAGCAGAACTGGTAAGCGTGACTTGAATTAACCATTCTGTAGACCCAGCCTGGATTGCTTTGTCGCAACCAGGTTTCCACACGCGATATTTAACGGGATACAAAACCTAGGTTAACACACCTTAGCCCGTGTCGATCACGGTCACGGCACGGGTGTCGCAGGAGAACTCCAAGCGTGAATTACTCAACCATACTGTAGGTTTGATAGGCCAGCCTGGATTGTTTTGTCGCAACCAGGCATCCACACCATATTCCACGGGGAAACAAACCCAGGAACACGCTAGCCGTCGACGACGTTCACAGGACCGAGTGGCGGTGAGGACTCTGTGTAGGTGCTCGGCGCCCATTCAGGAGGGAGACGTCTTAACTAACCATGGCTCAGGACACTACTTAAAAATGAGGTTTTGGGTGTGAAGCGATGAACTTTGGAGTTGGTTGCGTGGGTAAGTCTAACGCAACCCATGACAGCGTGCTGGGATGGTGTGTATGTGGGGAGGTAGCTGGGCTGGGACGGTGTATGTAGAGAGGTAGCTGGGCTGGGAGGGTGGTGGGGAGGTAACTGTGCTGGGAGGGTGTATGTGGGGAGGTAATCTGGCTAGAAGAGTCTGTGGGAGAGGCAGCCGTGCTGGGGACGTGTGTATGTGGTGAGGTAGCCGATGTGGAGGAGTGTATGTGGGAGGTAGGCGTGCTGGGATGGTGTATGTGGAGAGGTAGCTGTGCTGGGAGGTGTGTGTGGAAAGTGTAGCCATGCTGGGAGGGTGTGTGTAGAGAGGTAGGCGTGCTGGGAGGGTGTATGTGGACATGTGGCTGTGCTGAGCGGGTGTATGTGAGGCAGCCGGGCTGGGAGGGTGTATGTGGAGAGGTAACCTAGGTGGAGGGGTGTATGTGGAGAGTGGAACCACCGTGCTGGGAGGATATTTGTGGAGAGGTAGTCGTGCTGGACGGTGTATGTGGAGAGGTAGCCGTGCTGGGAGGGGTATGTGGAGAGGTATATGTGCTGAGAGGTGTATGTGGAGAGGTATATGTGCTGGGAGGGTGTATGTAGTGAGGAACTGTGCTGGGAGTGTGTATACGGGCAGGTAGCTGTGCTGAGGGTGTTGTGTAGAGGTAGCCGTGCTCGAAAGGTATGTGGACAGGTCACCGTGCTGGGAGGGTCTATTGGGAGAGGTAACTGTGCTGGGAGGGTGTAAGTGGGGAGGTAACTGAGCTGAGAGTGTGCATGGCAGGTAGCTGGGCTAGGAGGGTGTATGTGGAGAGGTAACTGTGCTAGGAGGGTGTATGGGGGAGGTAGGTGTGCAGGAGGGTGTATGAGAGAGGTAGCCGTGCTGGGAGGGTGTATGTGGATAGGTAACTGAGCTGGGAAGGTGTATGTGGGAGGTAACTGTGCTGGGAGGTGTATGTAGAGGCAACTGCTGGGAGGGTCAATGTGGAGAGGAACTGTGCTGAGTGTAGGGATAACTATGCTAGGAGGTGTATGGGAAAAGGGGGAGGGCTGAGAGGGTGATGTGGAGAGGTAGGCGTGCTGGGAAGGGGTAGTGTGGGGAGGTAGCTGTGCTGGGAGGTGCCTGTGGAGAGTGTAGCAGTGCTGGGAGGGTGTTGAGGAGAGGTACCGTGCGGGGGTGAAAGTGGGGAACTGTCTGGGAGGTGTATGTGGGCAGGTAGCTGTGCTGGGAGGTGTATGGAAAGGTAGCGAGCTGGGAGGGTGTATGGAGAGGTAACCGAGGTGGAGGGTGTATGTGGAGAGGTAACCACTGCTGGGAGGATTGTGAAGAGGTAGTCGTGCTGGACGGGTAATGTGGAGATGTAGCGTGTCTGGGAGGGGTGTATGTGGAGAGGTTGCCGTGCTGGGAGGGTGTATGTGGAGAGGTATATGTGCTGGGAGGTGTGTGTGGAGAGGTAGCTGTGCTTGGACGGTGTATGTGCAGAGGTAACTGTGCTGGGAGGGTGTATGTGGAGAGGTAGCTCTGCTGGGAGGCTATATGTGGAGGGGCAGCTAGCTAGGAGGTGTATAGGAGAGGACGTGCTGGGAGGGTGTATGTGGAGGTAGGTGTGCTGGGAGGGTGATGTGTGGGGAGGTAGCTCTGCTGGGAGGGTGTATTAGAAGAGAGCCGTGCTGAGAGGGTGTATGTGGGGAGGTAAACAGTTGGGAGGGTGTATGGGGAAGGTAGCTGTGCTGGGAGGGTGTATGTTGGGAGGTAACTGTGCTAGGAGGGTGTATATGTGGGGAGGTAGGTGTGCTAGGAGGGTGTATGTGGAGAGGTAAATGCTGGGAGGGTGTATGTGGAGAGGTAGCTCTGCTGGGAGGGTGTATGTGGAAGGTAAATCGTGCTGAGGGTATGTGGAGAGGTAACTGTGCTGGGAGGGGTGTATGTGGGGAGGAACTGTGCTGAGGGTGTATGTGGAGAGGTAACTGTGCTGGGAGTGTGTATAGGGCAGGTAGCTGTGCTGGGAGGGGTGTATGTGAGAGGCAGACTGCACGAAAAAAGGCGATGTGGACAGGTCACCGTGCTGAGGTGTGGGAGAGGTAACTGTGCTGGGAGGGGTGTGTAAGTGGGGAGGTAACTGTGCTGGGAGGGTGTATGTGGGAGGTAACTGTGCTGGGAGGGTGTATGTGGGCAGGTAGCTGTGCTAGGAGGGTGTATATGGAGAGGTAACTGTGCTAGGAGGGTGATGTGGGGAGGTAGCTGTGCTAGGAGGGTGTATGTGGAGAGGTAGCCGAGCTGGGAGGGTGTGTGGAGAGGTAACTGAGCTGGGAAGGTGTATGTGGGGAGGTAACTGTGCTGGGAGGGTGTATGGGAGGTAACTGTGCTGGGGAGGGTAATGTGGGAGAGGTAGCTGTGCTGGGAGGGTGTAAGTAGGAGGTAACTGTGCTGGGAGGGTGTATGTGAGAGAGGCAACTGTGCTGGGAGGGTGTATGGGGCAGGTAGCTGTGCTGGGAGGGTGTATGTGTGGAGAGTAGCCGTGCTGGGAGGGTGATGTGGAGAGGTAGGCGTGCTGAGGGTGTATGTGGGGAGGTAGCTAAGCTGGGAGGTGTATGTGGGAGGACTGTGCTGGGAGGGTGTATGTGGAGAGGAACTGTGCTGGGAGGGTGTATGTGGAGAGAGTCAATGCTGGGAGGTGTATGTGGAGACAATGTGCTGGGAGGGTGTATGTGGAGAGGCAATGTGCTGGGGAGTGGTATGGGGAGGTGAATGTGCTGGGAGGGTGTATGTGAGAGAGTAACTGTGCTGGGAGGGTGTATGTGAGGTAGCGTGCTGGAGGTATATGTGGAGAGGTAACTGTGCTGGGAGTGTGTATGAGGATATAAAAGTGTGCTGAGGGTGTATGTGGAGAGGTAGCTGTGCTGGGAGGGTGTATGTGGGGAGGTAGCCCTGCTGGGAGGGTGTATGTGGAGAGGTAGCCTGCTGGGAGGGTAGGGGGGAGGTAACTGTGCTGGGAGGGGTGTGTGAGGGCAGAAGCTGGCTGGAGGGTGTATGTGAGAGGTAACTGTGCTGGGAGGGTGTATGTGGGGAGGTAGGTGTGCTGGGAGGGTGTATGTGGAGAGGTAAATGTGCTGGGAGGGTGTATGTGGAGAGGTAGCTGCTGGGAAGGTGTATGTAGAGAGGTAACTGTGCTGGGAGGGTATGTGGGGAGGTAACTGTGCTGGGAGGGTGTATGTGGAGAGGTAACTGTGCTGGGAGGGTGTATGTGGGGAGGTAGCTGTGCTGGGAGGGTGTATGTGGAGGAAAACTGTGCTGGGAGGGTGTATGTGGAGAGTGCAGCTGTGCTGAAAGGTGTGTATGTGGAGAGGTAACTGTGCTGGAGGGTGCGTGGGAGAGGTAACTGTGCTGGGAGGGTGTATGGAGAGGTAGCTGTGCTGAGAGGTGTATGTAGAGAGGTAACTGTGCTGGAGGGTGTATGTGGAGAGGTAGCTGGGGAGGGTGTTGAGAGTAACTGTGCTGGAGGGTGTATGTGGGGAGGTAGGTGCTGGGAGGGTGTATGATGAGAGGCAGCCGTGCTGGGAGGTGTATGTGGGGAGAGGTAACTGAGCTGGAAGGTGTGTATGTGGGGAGGTATGCTGGGAGGGTGTGTGGGGAGGTAACTGTGCTGGGAGGGGTATGTGGGAGGTAACTGTGCTGGGAGTGGTATGTGGGAGGTAACTGTGCTGGGAGGGTGTAGCGTAGTGAGGTAACCGAGCTGGGAGAGGGTGTATGTGGAGGTAGCTGTGCTGGGAGGGTGTATGTGGAGAGGTAGATGTGCTGGGAGGGTGTATGTGGGGAGAGGTAGGCGTGCTGGGAAGGTGTATGTGGGGAGGTAGCTGTGTTGGGAGGGTGTGTGTGGAGAGGTAGCCGTGCTGGAGGGTGTATGTGGAGAGGTAGCCGAGCTGGGAGGGTGTATGTGGAGGTAACTGTGCTGAGAGGCGTATGGGAGAGGTAGCTGTGCTGGGAGGGGTGTAAGTAGAGAGGTACTGTGCTGGGAGGGTGTATGGGGAGGTAACTGTGCTGGGAGGGTGTATGTGGAGAGGTAACATGCTGGGAGGGTGTATGTGGGAGGAAAATGTGCTGGGGATATATGTGGAGAGTGAGCTAGGCTGGGAGTGTATGAGGAGGTACTGTGCCGGGGAGGGTGTATGTGGAGAGGAACTGCTGGGAGGGTGTATGTGGGAGAGGTAGCCGTGCTGGGAGGATGTGGAAGGTAGCCGTTCTGGAAGGGTGTATGTGGAGGAAGTAGCAAGTGCTGGGATGGTGTGTGGAGAGGGTAGCCGTGCTTGGAGGGTGTATGTGGAGAGAGTAGCCGTGCAGGAAGGTGCATGTGAAGGTAGTAACTGTGCTGCAGGAGGTGCATGTGGAGAATGCTGGGAGATTAGCCTAGTGCTCCGAAACTGGAAAGGGAGTATATGGAAATATATACTGTGAAGGGTGTATGTAGGGAAATGCAAAGTGTGCTGGGAGGGTGTATAAGGAGGTAACTGTGCTGAAAGAGGTGTATGTGGAGAGAGATAACTGTGCTGGGAGGATGTATGTGGGAGGTGACTGTGCTGTGGGGTGTAGGTGGATAAGTGACTGTGCTGGAAGGTGTGTGTAAAAGTAGCTGTGCTGGGAGGATATGTGGAGAAGCCTGCTGGGAGGTGTATGGGAGGTAACTGTGCTGGGAGGATATATGTGGAGGTAACTGTGCTAGAGAGGTGCAGTGGGAAGTATGTGCTGGAAGGTGGATGTGGAAGGTAAATGCTGGGACAGTATATGTGGAAATAGAAATATGCTGGGACGGTGTATGTGGAGAGGTAGCCGAGCTGGAAGGGAGTATGTGGAGAGGTAACTGTGCTGGGAGGGTGTATGTGGAGAGGTAGCCGAGCTGGAAAGGGAAGGTATGTGGAGAGGTAGCCGAGCTGGAAAGGGTGTGGAGAGGTAGCCGTGTTGGGAGGGTGTGTGGAAGGTAGATGAGCTGGAAGGGTGTATGGGGAAAGGGGCTGTGCTGGGAGGTGTATGTGGGTAGGTAGCTGGCTGGGAGGGTGTATGTGGTGAGGTAGCCGTGCTGGGAAGGTGTATGGAGGTGCTCGTGCTGGGAGGTGTATGTGAAGGTAGCTACTGAGCAGGTGTATGTGGAGAAGGTAGAACTGGAAGAGGTGTATGTGGAAGGTATCTGTGCTGGAGGAGCAGATGAGGAGGGTAGCAGCTGTGCTGGGAGGGCGTATGGAGAGGTAGCCTTGCTGGGAGGGTGTATGGAAAGTAACTGCTGGGAGGTGTATGTGGAGAGAGTAACTGTGCTGGGAAGGTGTGGAAGGGTAACTGTGCTGGGAAGTGTGTATGTGGAGAGGTAGCCGTGCTGGGAAGGATGTGTGGAGAAGGTAGCAGCCGTTAAGGAGTATATGGAGAGAATGCCAGTGCAATTATGTAGAGGTAACCGTTCTTGGAGGTGTATGTGTGGAAATAGCCGTGCTGGAGAGGTGTACGTGGAGAAGGTAGCCGAGCTGGAAGAGGTGTAGTGAGGAGAGTAGCCGTGCTGGAAGTTGTATCTGGGAGGTCATGCTGGGAGGGTGTATGTGGAAGGTAGCCAGCTGGAAAGGGTGTGTGTGGAGGAAGTAGCCGTGGGAGGGTATATGAGGTAGGTAGCTGTGCTGGGAGGGTATATGTTGGGAGGTAACTGTAGAGGTATGTAGGAAATACTGTGCTGGGTGGATCATTGTGGAGAAGCTGTGCTGGGAGGTGTGTGGGAAGTAGAATGGGCTGGGAGGATGTAACTGGGGAGGTAACTGTGCTGGGAAGGTGTATGCGGAGAGGTAACTGTGCTGGGAGGTGTATGTGGGGAGGTAACATGCTGGGAGGGCAGTATGTGGGTAGCAGCGGAGCAGGTGTGGAGAGGTAGCCGTGCTGGGAGGGTTTGTGTGGAAGTAGCCGTGCTGGAAAGTGTATGTGGAGAGTGGCTGTGCTAGGGAGGGTGTATGTGAGGTAGCCGTGCTGGGAAAGTTATGTGAAAGGTAGCAGGCTGGATGGATGTATGTGGAGAAGGTAGCTATGCTGGGAGGGAGTATAGAGGGAAGCTAACTGTGCTGGGAGGGTGTATGTGGAAGCTAACTACTGGGAAGTGTATGTGGTGAGGAAGTAGCACTGTGCTGGGAGGGTGTATGGAAGCTAACTGTGCTGGGAGGGTGTATGGGGGAGAGTAGCTGTGCTGGGAGGGTGTATGTGGAGAGAACCATTAGAGTGTATGTGGAGAGGTAACTGTGCTGGCAGAGTGGATGTTGAGTAGTAGCTCTGCTGGGAAGATGTAGGGAGGAGGTAACAATGCTGGGAGGTGTGTGGGAGAACAGTGGAGGAAGTATGGAAAGTACTGCTGGCAGGTGATGGGAAGATAACTGTGCTGGGAGGGTGTGTATGTGGAGAGAGAGGTAGCTATGGCACGAAGGTGAATGTGGAAGGTAGCCAGCTGGAAAGGGGAGTGTGGAGAGGTAGCCGTGGCTAGGAAGGTGTATGTGGGGAGGTAGCTGTGCTGGGAGGGTGTATGTGGAAGGTAAAGCCGTGCTGGGATGGTATATGAGGGGAAGGTATCAGTGCTGGGAGGTATATGTGAGGGAAGTAACTGTGCTGGAGGGTTATGTGGAGGAGTAGCATGCTGGGAGTGGCTATGTGGAGAGAACAGGAATTGTGTGGGGAAGGTAACTGTGCTGGGAGGGTGTATGTGGAGAAGGTAGCCAGACGGAAGGGTTATGTGGAGAGGTAGCCGTGCTGGAAGGGTTGTGGAGAGGTAGCCGTGCTGGAAAGGGTGTATGTGAGAGGTGGCTGGGAGAGGGTGTATGTGAGGGAGGTAGCCGTGCTGTGAGGTGTATGTGAGAGGTAGTCGAAACTGGATAGAGTGTATGGAGAGTAGCGTGCTGGGAGGTGTGTGGGGAGAGTAACTGTGCTGGGAGGAGTTATGTGGAGATATGTGCTGGGAGGGTGTGTGTTGAGAGTATGTGCTGGGAATAAATTAGAAAACGTGCTGGGAGGGTGTATGGAGAAGGAGTATGTGCTGGAGGGTGTATGTGGAAGGTAGTCGTGCTGGGAGAGGTGTATGTGGAGAGGTAGCCCGCGATGGGAGGGTTATATGTGGAGAGAGTAAATGTGCTGGGAAGGTGTATGTGGGGAGGTAAGACAGGAGGTGTATGTGGAAGGTGGCACAGTGCTGGGAAGGTGTATGTAGATAGGCAGAGGAGTGTATGTAGAAAATACTGAGGAGTATGTAGAGAGTAAAGGTGTATGTGAGAGGAAGTATGCTGGGAGGGTGTATGTGGGAGGTAGCTGTGCTGAAGGGTGTATGTGGAAGTAACTGTTACTGGAAGGATATATGTGGACAGGGAACTGTGCTGGGAGGTGTATGGAGGTAACTGTGCTGGGAGGGTGTATGGGGGAGGTAACGCTGGGAGGTGTATGTGGAGAGCTACTGTGCTGGGAGGAGTGTGTGGAGAGAGTAGCCATGCTGGGAGGTGTGGGGAGAGTGGCTGTGCTGGGGAGGGTGTGTGTGGGGAAGTGTGCTGGGAGGGTGTGTGTGGGGGGTAACGTGCTGGGAGGGTTTATGGGAGAATGTCTGTGCTGGGAGGGTGTATGTGGAAGGTAGCGGGCTGGAAGGGTGTGTGTGGAGAAGGTAGCTGTGCTGGGAGGGATATAGGTGGAACATGCTGTGCTGGGGAGGTGTGTGTGGGAAGTGTGTGCTGGGAGGTGTATGGGGAGGTAACTGTGCTGGGAGGGCGTATGTGGAGAGTGCAGACTGGAAGGGTGTGTGCAGAGTTCATACGTGCTGGGAGGGATGTGTGGAGAGGTAGCCGTGCTGGAAGGTGTGTGTGGAGAGGTGGCTGTGCTGGGAGGGTGTATGTGGGGAGGTAGCCGTGCTGGGAGGGTGTGTGAAAGGTGAACTGGATGGGTGTGTGTGGAGAGATGGCTGTGCTGGGAGGTGTATGTGGAAACTAACTGCTGGGGAGTGTATGGGGAGAATGCTCTGCTGGGACGGTGTGTTGAGCTAACTGTGCTGGGAGGAGGTGTATGGGAGGAGAGTAACTGTGCTGGGAGGTGCATGTGGAGAGGTAGCCGTGCTGGGAGGTGTGTGGAGAAGGTAGCCGTGCTGGGATGGTGTATGTGGAGAGGTAACTGTGCTGGGAGAGTGTATGTTGAGGTAGCTCTGCTGGGGAGGGGTGTGTGTGGGGAGGTATCTGTGCTGGGAGGATATGTGGAGAGGAACTGTGCTTGGAGAGGTGTGTGTGAATTGTGAGGAGAGTGTATAGAATGTGCTGGGAGGTGTGTGGAGATGGCAATGCTGGGATGGTGTATGTGGAGAAGTGCTGTGCTGGAAGTGTATGTTGAGGAAGGTAACTGTGCTGGGAGAGTGTATGTGGGAGAGTATCTGTGCTGGGAGGATATATGTGGAGAGAACTGTGGGAGGTGTATGTGTGGAGTAACTGTGCTGGGGAGAGTGTGGGGGCTAACTGTGGGAGGTGTGTGGGGGAAGCTGTGCTGGGAGGGGGTGTGTGGGGGAAAGAAAACTGTGCTGGGAGGGTGTATGTGGAGAGAGTGGCAGGCTGGAAGGGTTTATGTGGGAGGTATCTGTGCTGGGAGGGTGTGTGTGGGGAGGTAGCCAGACTGGAAGGTTGTGTGGAAGGTAGCCGTGCTAGGAAAGGTGTATGTGGGAGGTAACTGTGCTGGGGTATGTGGGAGAGTAACTTGCTGGGAGGGAGATGTGGGAGGTAGCTGTGCTGGGCGTATGTGGAGAGGTATACGTGCTGGGAGGGTGTGTGGAGAGGAATACGTGGGGAGGGTGTGTGGAGAGGTAACTGTGCTGGAGGTGTATGTGGAGAGTAGCTGTGCTGGGAGGGTGTGTGGAGAGTAACGTGCTGGGAGGGTGTGGGTGGAGGTAACTGTGCTGGGGTGTGTGGAAGGTGCTGGGAGGTGTGTGTGGAGGTAGCCGTGCTGGAAGGGTGTATGTGGAGAGGTTACCGTGCTGGGAGGGTGTATGTGTGGAGAGGTAGCCGTGCTGGGGAGGGTGTGTGGAGAGAGTAGCAGTGCGGAGGGTGTGTGTGGAGAAGTAGCCGTGGTTGGAGGGTGTGTGTGGAGAGGTATGTGAGCTGGAAGGGTGTGTGTGGGAGAGGTAGCCGTGCTGGGAGGAGTATGTGAGAGGTAACTGTGCTGGGAGGGTGTATGTGGGGTGGTAACTGTGCTGGGTGGATCTATGTGGAGAGAGCAGCTGTGCTGGGAGGGTGTATGTGGGGAATGAAATAGGCTGGGAGTGAGTGTTGGAGAGGTAACTGTGCTGGGGAGGGTGTATGTGGAGGAGGTAACTGTGCTGGGAGGACGTGTGGAGAGATAGCCAGAACTGGAAGAGGTGTATGTGGAAAGTGCCGTGCTGGGAGGAGGGTTTGTGTGGAGAGGTAGCCGTGCTGGAAGGGTGTATGTGGAGAGGTGGCTGTGCTGGGAGGAGAGTGTGCGTGGGGAGGTATACGTGCTGGGAGGTGTATGTGAAGGGTAACTGCTGGATGGGTGTATGTGGAGAGAGAAGCCGTGCTGGGAGAGTGTGTGTGGATGAGTAGCCGTGCTGGAAGGGTGTATGTGGAGAGGTGGCTGTGCTAGGAGAGTGTATGTGGGGAGAGTGTGCTGAAGGTGTGTGTGAAGATGAGTGTATGTGGAGAGAGTAGCTGTGCTGGGAGGTGCATGTGGAGAGTAACTGCTGGGAGGTGTGGGGGAGGTGTGCTGGGGTGATGTGAGAGGTAGCCGTGCTGGGAGGGGTGTGTGTGGAGAGGTAGCCGTGCTGGGAGGGTGTATGTGGGGGAGTAGCTGTGCTGGGAGAGTGTGTTGAGAGTAGCTCTGCTGGGAGGGTGTGTGTGTGGAGAGGTAACGTGCTGGGAGGATATGTGGAGAGAACTGTGGCAGAGGGTGTATGCGGAGAGCTGCTGTGCTGGGGTGTATGGAGAGCTGCTGTGCTTGGAGGGGTGTATGTGGAGAGATGGCCAGACTGGGAAGGGTGTGTGTGGAGAAGGTAGCCGTGCTGGGAGGGTTTGTGTGGAGAGGTAGCCGTGCTGGAAGGTGTATGTAAGGTAGCTGTGCTGGAGGGTTTATATGGAGAGGTAACTGTGCTGGGGAGGTGTTGGGGAGGTAGCTGTGCTGGGGTGTATATGTAGGAGTAACTGTGCTGGGAGGGTGTATGTTGGGAGGTAGCTGTGCTGGGAGGAGGGTGTGTGTGGGGGAGGTAACTGTGCTGGGAGTGTGTGTGGAGAGGTAACTGCTGGGAGGGTGTATGTGGGGAGAGTAGCTGTGCTGGGAGGATGTGTGTGGAGACGTAACTGTGCTGAAGGGGTGCATGTGGGGAGAATGTGTGCTGGATGGGTGTATGTGGAGAGGTATCCGTGCTGGGACGGTGTGTGTGGAGATGCCGAGCTGGAAGGGAGTGTTGGAGAGAATGCTGTGCTGGGAGGGTGATGTGGGGAGGTAGCTGTGCTGTGGGATATATGTGCTGAGATGCTGTGCTGAGAGGGTGTATGTGTGGAGAGAGTAACTGTGCTGGGGAGGGTGTGTGGAGAGGTATGCGAGCTGGAAGAAGTGTGGAGAGGTAGGTGTGCTGGGAGGGGTGTGTGTGGAGAGTTGCTGTGCTGGGAGGTGTGTGTGGGGAATATGTATGTACAGGGTGGGTGTGGGGAGGTATGTGCTGGGAGGTGTATATGGGTGGTAACTGTGCTGGAAGGGTGTATGTGGAAGATAACTGTGCTGGGAGGTGTGTGTGAGAAGTATGTGCTGGAAGGGTGTATGTGGAGAATGCTGGGAGGTGTGTGTGCTGTGCTGGGAGGATATGTGGAGAGAGAGAGCTGTGCTGGGAGGGTGTGTGGGAGAGTAACGTGCTGAGAAGGTGTATGTGGAGAGGTGGAGAGGTAACCGTGCTGGGAGGGTGTATGTGGAGAGGTAAGCGTGCTGGGAAGGTGTATGAGAGGTAACTGTGCTAGTGGGTGTGTGTGAAAGGTAGCTGCTGGGAGGGTGTGTGGGGGAGGTGCTGGGAGGGGATGTATGTGGAGAGGTAGCCTGAACTGGAAGGTGTGTGTGGAAGGTATCAGGCTGGGAGGTTTGTGTTGAGAGGTAGCCGTGCTGGAGGTGTATGGAGAAATGTGTCTGGGAGGGTGTATGTGGAGAGTAGCCATTGCTGAAGGTGTGGAGAGAGTAGCTGTGCTAGGAGGGTGTGTGTGGGGAGAGTAGCCGTGCTGGGAGGGTGTATGTGAAGGTAAACTGGATGGGTGTGTGGAGGTAGCTGTGCTGGGAGGGACTATAGGTACTGGGAGGGTGTGTGGAAACTGCTGCTGGGAGAGTGTGGTGGGGAGGGTGTGCTGGGGAGGGTGTGTGTGGGAGGAGGCTGTGTGCAGGGAGGGGTGGTATGGGGGGAGAGGTAACTGTGCTGGGAGGGTGTGTGGAGAGAGTAGCCGTGGTGGGAGGGTGTGTGGAGGAAGCTGTGCTGGAGACTGTATTTGAGAGTAGCTGTGCTGGGAGGGTGTGTGGGAGGCTGTGCTGGGATGGTGTATGTAGAGAGGGGAGCTGTGCTGGGAGGGTGTGTGTGGAGAGAAATTGTGCTGGGAGGTGTATGGGGAAGCTAACAGCTGGGAGGGTGTATGTGGAGAGCTAACTGTGCTGGGCAGTTGTATAGAGAAGTAGCTATGCTGGGAGGTGTATGTAGAGAAATGTGAGTTGGAAGAGGTGTGTGAGAAAGTAGCTGTGCTGGGAGGGTGTATGTGGAGGTGAAGTGCACGGAGGTATATGTGGAGAAGTAACATTGCTGGTTGAGTGTATATGGAGAAAGTAACTATGCTGGAAGGTGTGTGTGGACAAATGCTGTGCTGGGACAGTGATGTATGAATGTTCTAGGAGAGTGTGTAGAAATAATGTGCTGGGAGGTTGTATGGAGAGTAACTGTGCTGGGGAGGTGTGTTGAAAATAGCGGAGCTGGAAGGGTGTGTGTAGAGGAGCTGTGCTGGGAGGGTGTGGAGAGAGTAACTGTGCTGGGAGAGTGTGTGTTTTAGCACTGGGAGGGATATAGGTGGAAGGTAACTGTGCTGGGAGGGTGTATGTGGGGGAGTGGAGGGTGTGTGGGGGGAGGGCTGTGCTGGGAGGTGTGTGTTTTAAAAGTAGCTGTGCTGGGAGGACATAGGTGGAGGCAGTAACTGTGCATGAGAGGTGCATGTGGGAAATGTGCTGGATGGGTGCATGTGGAGAGAGTCTAGGAAGGTAGCTGGAGAAGGTAGCTATGCTGGAAGGGTGTGGAGGGTAACTGTGAGTGGGAGGGTGTGTAATGGGGAGTAGCTGTGGGGATATATTGGGGAGGTAACTGTGCTGGGAGGGTGTATAGGTGGTAACTGTGCTGGAAGGGTGTATGTGGAGAGAGAACTGTGCTGGAAGGGTGTATGTGGGGAGAGTAACTCTGTGAGGTGTGGAGAGGTGGCAGGCTGGAAACAGGTATGTGGAGAGGTGGCCTGCTGGGAGAGTAAGGTGTATGTGGAAGAGAAATCGGGCTGGGGAGGTGTGAAGAGCTGCTGGGAGGTATATGTGAATGTGCTGGAGGGTTGTGAGGTAACTGAGTTATGTGGAGAGGTGGAGAGGTAATCGTGCTGGTAGGGTGTGTGGAGAGTGGCCGTGCTGAGGGTGTGGGAAGGTGTGCTGGGAAGGTGTGTGGAGAAGGTAGCCTTGCTGGAAGGTGTGTTGAGGTACTGGCAGAGTGTGTGGAAGGGTGTATGTGGAGAGTGGCTGTGCTGGGTGTGTGTGGGGAGAGTGCCGTGCTGGGAGTGTGTGAAAGAGTGTGAACTGGCAGGGTGTGTGTGAGGGTGTGTGGAGAGCTGTGGGGATGTATGTGTGCTGGGAGGTGTGTATGGAGAGAGTGTGCTGACTGTGCTGGGAGGGTGTATGTGGAGAGGTGTAGAGGTAACCGTGCTGGGAGGTGTATGTGAAGGTAAGCGTGCTGGGAAGGTGTATGTGAGAGGTAACTGTGCTGGGAGGGTGATGTGGAGAGAGTAGCCGTGCTGGGAGGGTGTGTGTGGAGAGGTGTGCTGGGAGGGTGTGTGTGGGAGGTAGGCATGCTGGGAGGGTGTGGGTGGGGAGGTAACTGTGCTGGGAGGGTGTATGTGGGGGTATCTGTGTGGGGGTGTCTGTGGAGAGGTGTGTGGGAGGTGTGTGTGGGAGGTGTGTGGGGAGGGGTATGTCAGGAGGTGGATGAGCTAGATGGGCCTGTGGAAGGTAGCTGTGCTGGGACAGTGTTTGTGGAGAGGTAGCCAAGGTGGAAGGTGTGTGTGGGAAGGTAGGCGTGCTGGGATGGTGTATGTGGGGAGGTAGCTGTGCTGGGAAGGTGTGTGTGGAAAACTGCATCGTGCTGGGAGGGGTGTGTGTAGAGAGGCAGGCGCTGAGGGTGTATGTGGAGAGGTTGGCGTGCTGAGGGTGTATGGACAGTTGGCTGTGCTGAGCAGGTGTGTGTGGGGAAGAGCCGTGCTGGGAGGGTGCATGAGAGGTAACCTAGGTGGTGGGGTGTATGTGGAGAGGATATGTGCTGGGATGGTGTGTTTGGAGAGTAGCCAAGCTGGGAGGATATGTGGAGAGTAGCCGTGCTGGGATGGTGTTTGGGAGAGGAAGCCGTGCTGGGAGGATATGTGGAGCCACCGTGCTGGGAGGATGTTGTGGAGAGGTAGTCGTGCTGGGAGGGTGTATGTGGAGAGGTATATGTGCTGGGAGGGTGTATGTGGGAGGTAGCTGTGTTTGGACAGGTATGTGGAGGAGAGTAACTGTGCTGGGAGGGGTGTATGTGGGGAGGTAGCTGTGCTGGGAGGGTTTATGTGTGGGGGAGGTAGCCATGGGGAGGGTATGTGGAGGAAGCCGTGCTGAGAGGGTGTATGTGGAGAGGTAGGCGTGCAGGAGAGGGTGTGTGTGGGGAGGTAGCTGTGTTGGGAGGGTGTCGTGGAGAGGTAGCCGTGCTGGGAGGGGTGTATGTGGAGAGGTATATGTGCTGGGAGTGGGGAGGTGAGCTGTGTTTGGACGGTGTATGTGGAGAGGCAAATGTGCTGGGAGGGTGTATGTGGGGAGGCCGTGCTGGGAGGGTGTGTGGAGGTACTATGCTAGAGGTGTATGAGGAGAGGCAAGTGCTGGGAGGGGTGTATGTGAGAGGGGCTGTGCTGGGGAGGGTGTATGTGGGGAGAGTCCTGTTGGGATGGTATGCGACAGGTAGCTGTGCTGGAAGGGTGTATGTGGGGAGGTAGCTGTGTTGGGAGGGTGTCTGTGGAGAGGTAGCTGTGCTGGGAGTGTCATGAGGAGAGGTAGCCGTTCTGGGAGGGGTGTAAGTGGGGAGGTAACTGTGCTGGGAGGGGTGCATGAGGGCAGATAGCCGTGCTGGGAGGGTGTATGTTGTGAGGTAACGTAGGGGAGGGTGTATGTGGGGAGGTAGTGGTGCTAGGAGGGTGTATGTGGGAAGTAAATGCTGGGAGGGTGTATGTGTAGAGGTAGCCGTGCGGAAGGTGTATGTGGACAGGTAGTGCTGCTGGAGGGTGTATGTGGAGAGGTAGCCGTACTGAGAGGGTGTATGTGTAGAGGTAGCCGTGCTCAGAAGGTGATGTGGACAGGCAACCGTGCTGGGAAGTCTATGTGGGAGAGGAAGTGCTGGGAGGGTGTAAGAGGGGAAGGAACTGTGCTGGGAGGGTGTGGTGTAGATGTAACTGTGCTAGGGAGGGTGTATGTGGAGAGGTAACTGTACTAGGGAGGGTGTATGTGTAGAGGTAGCAACGAAAGGTTTGATGTGAAGTAACGTGCTGGAGGGTCTATGTGGAGAGGTAACTGTGCTGGGAGGGTGTAAGTGGGGAGGTAACTGTGCTGGGAGGTATGTAGTGAGGTAATCTGCTGGGAGGGTGTATGTGAGAGGTAACTGTGCTAGGAGGGTGTATGTGGGAAGGTAGGTGTGCTAGGAGGGTGTATGAGGAGAGGTAGCCGTGCTGGGAGGGTGTGTGTGAGAGGCAACTGGCTGGAAAGGTGTATGGGGAGGTGTAACTGTGCTGAGAGGTGTATGTGGGGAGGTAACTGTGCTGGGAGGCCATGTGGAGAGGTAACAGTGCTGGGAGGGTGTAAGTGGGGAGGTAACTGTGCTGGAGGGTGTATGTAGTGAGGTAACTGTGTTTGGAATGTGTTTGTGGACGGTAACCGTGCTGAATGGTGTATGTGGAGAGGTAGCCGTACTGAGAGGGTGTATGTAGAGGTAGCCGTGCTCGGAAGGTGTTTGTGGATAGGTAACCGTGCTGGGAGGGTCTATGTGAGAGTTACTGTGCTGGGACGGTGTAAGTGGGAAGGTAACTGTGCTGGGAGGGTGTATGTAGTGAGGTAACTGTGCTGGAGGGTGTATACGGGCAGGTAGCTGTGCTGGGAGGGTGTATGTGAGAGGAAGCCGTGCTGAGAGGGTGTATGTGGAGAGGTAGGCGTGCTGGGATGGTGTATGTGGAGAGGTAACTGTGCTAGGAGGGTGTATGTCGAAGGTAGGTGCTAGGAGGGTGTATGAGGAGAGGCAAGCCGGTGATGTGTATGTGGGGAGGCAACTGTGCGGAGGGTGTATAGGGGAGGTGAACTGTGCTGGGAGGGTCAATGTGGAGAGGTAATAGTGCTGGGAGGGTGTAAGCGGGGAGGTAACTGTGCTGGGAGGTGTATGTAGTGAGGTAACTGTGCTCGAATGTGTTTGTGAACAGGTAACCATGCTGAAGGGTGTATGTGGAGAGGTAGCCGTACTGGAGAGGTGTATGTGTAGAGGTAGCCGTGCTCGGAAGGTGTATGTGGAGGATCGTGCTGGGAGGGTCTATGTGGAGAGGAATACAAGGGGACGGTGTAAATAGAAGGTAACTGTGCTGGGAGGGTGTGTAGTGAGGTAACTGCTGGGAGGGTGTATGGGGCAGGTAGCTGTGCTGGGAGAGGGTGTATGTGGAGAGGAAGCCGCGCTGAGGGGTGCATGTGAGAGGTAGGCGTGCTGGGATGGTGTATGTGGGGAGGTAGCTGGCTGGGACGGGTGTTGTAGAGAGGTAGCTGGCTGGGAGGGTGTAAGTGGGGAGGTAACTGTGCTGGGAGGGTGTATGTGGGGAGGTATCTGTGCTAGAAGGGTCTGTGTGGGAGAGGCAGCTGTGCTGGGACGGTGTATGTGGTGAGGTAGCCGATGTGGAGGAGTGTATGTGGAGAGGTGAGGCGTGCTGGGATGGTGTATGTGGAGAGTAGCTGTGCTGGGAGGGTGTGTGTGGAAAGGCAGCCGTGCTGGGAGGGTGTGTGTAGAGAGGTAGGCGTGCTGGGAGTGTGTGGAGAGGAGTAGCTTGGTTGGGAGGGTGTATGTGGGGGAGGTCCTGTTGGGAGGGTGTATGAGGAGAGGTAACTGTGCTGGGAGGGTGTATGTGAGAGCTAACTGCTGGGGGTGTATGTGGGGAGGTAACTGTGCTGGGAGGTTGTATGTGGGAGAGGTGTAGAGGTAACCGTGCTGGAAGGGTGTGTGTGGAGAGGTAGCCGTGCTGAGAGGGTGTAAGTCAGAGGTATCATGCTGGGAGGGTGTATGTGGAGAGGTAAGCGTGCTGGGAAGGTGTATGTGAGGAGGTAACTGTGCTGGGAGGGTGTATGTGGAGAGACAGCCGTTCTGGGAGAGTGTGTGTGGAGAGGTAGCCGTGCTGGGAGGGTGTGTGTGAGAGGTAGGCATGCTGGAGAGGGTGTGGGTGGGAGGTAACTGTGCTGGGGGGTGTGGAGAGGATCCAGCTGGCAGGGTGTCTGTGGAAAGTACGTGCTGGGAGGGTGATGTGGGGAGGTGACTGTCCTGGGAGGGGTATGGCGGAGGTAGCTATGCTAGTTGGGCCTGTGTGAGAGGCAGCTGTGCTGGGACGGTGTTTGTGGAGATGTAGCCGAGGTGGAGAGGTGTATGTGGAGAGGTAGGCGTGCTGGGATCGTGATGTGGGGAGGTAGCTGTGCTGGGAGGGGTGTGTGGAAAGGTAAGCGTGCTGGGAGGGGTGTGTGTAGAGAGGTAGGCGTGCTGGGAGGGTGTATGTGGAGAGATTGGGGTGCTGGGAGGGTGTATGTGGACATGTGGCTGTGCTGAGCAGGTGTATGTGGGGAGGAGAAAATGCTGGGAGGGTGCATGTGAGAGGTAACCTAGGTGGTGGGGTGTATGTGGAGAGGCAGCCGTGCTGGGAGGATACATCGTGGAGAGGTACGTGCTGGGATGGTGTGTTTGGAGAGGTAGCCATGCTGGGAGGATAATGTGGAGAGGAGCCACCGTGCTGGGAGGATATTTGTGGAGAGGTAGTCGTGCTGGGAGGTGTATGTGGAGAGGTATATGTGCTGGGAGGAGGTGTATGTGGGGAGGTAGCTGTGTTTGGACGGTGTATGTGGAGAGGTAACTGTGCTGGGAGGGTGTATGAGGGCAGATGAGCTGTTCTGGGAGGGTGTATGTTGTGAGGTAACTGTGCTAGAGGGTGTGGGAGGTAGGTGTGCTAGGAGGTGTATGTGGAGGTAAATGTGCTGGAGAGGGTGTATGTGTGTAGAAGTAGCCGTGCTCGGAAGGTGTATGTGACAGGTAACCATGCTGGGAGGGTGTATATGGAGAGGTAGCCGTACTGAGGGTGTATGTGTAGAGTAGCCGTGCTCGGAAGGTGTATGTGGACAGGCATCGTGCTGCGAAGGTCCATGGAGAGGTAACTGTGCTGGAGGGTGTATGTGTAGAGGTAGCCGTGCTCGAAAGGTTTATGTGGACAGGTAACCGTGCTGGTAGGGTCTATGTGGAGAGGTAACTGTGCTGGGAGGGTGTAAGTGGGGAGGTAACTGTGCTGGGAGGTGTATGTAGTGAGGTAACTGTGCTGGGAGGGTGTATGCGGGGCAGAAGGGCTGGGAGGGTGTATGTGGAGAGGTAATGTGCTAGAGGGTGTTGTGGGAAATGTAGGTGTGCTAGAGGGTGTATGGAGGAGAGGTAACTGAGCTGGGAAGGTAAAGGGGAGGTAACTGTGCTGGGAGGGTGTGTGGGGAGGTAACTGTGCTGGGAGGGTCAATGTGGAGAGGTAACAGTGCTGGGAGGGTGTAAGTGGGGGGGAGGCACCGTGTTGGAGGGTGTATGTAGTGAGGTAACTGTGCTCAGAATGTGTTTGTGGACAGGTAAACTAAGCTGGAATGGTGTATGTGGAGAGGTAGCCGTACTGAGAGGGTGTATGTGTAGAGGTAGCCGTGCTCGGAAGGTGTATGTGGATAGGTAACCGTGCTGGGAGGGTCTATGTGGAGAGGTAACTGTGCTGGGACGGTGTAAGTGGGGAAGGTAACTGTGCTGGGAAGGTGTATGTCGTGAGGTAACCGTGCTGGGAGGGTGTATGCGGGCAGTAGCTGTGCTGGGAGGGTGTATGTGGAGAGAAAATGTGCTGAGAGGTGTGTGTGGAGAGGAACCGTGCTGAGAGGGTGTATGTGGAGAGGTAGGCGTGTGTCATGGTTTTGGTATGAATCGGTGGTAGTAGCGGTCCACCAAGAAGAATCGGTGGTAGTATGAGTAGGATTATATTATATAAAGATAATAATATGTCGTATTTTATTTCTTACCGTAGAGTCCGATACCTCTTTCACACTGATTACTTACAGGAGATTACGGCGTATCTCAGAAGTTCCACTCAACCACTGATTTCCATGATTTATACTCTGATAAATGATGATTTAATGAATTCATTTAATTCAACATCCATCTCAGCTATTGGTTATATATGTTCAACCAACCAGTCATTACCTTAGTAATAATAAGATAGGATCACAGATACGCGCAGATAATTGCACTCACATTTATTTGTCAAGCTTCCATACAATGATTTACAATTTGCATGGATATATGATTTACCCACGTTCACGCTGTAATAAAATTAATCTTCTAAAACAGGGAATTCAACCTGGGAACACATGATTACCCTACTGTGGTGTGACTTAACAGAGCCTTAATTCTTCAAGTGATACATTTACTGCCAGCCTGGTTTGCTTTGTTGCAACCAGGCTTCATCACAAGAACTTCTCCCCACCTACCATAACAAAGTACTGCACCTTTGCATAACACATAGTTCGCGTCACTGACAGTCACTGTGAACGTTGTCGGCAAGTAGAACTGGTAAGCGTGACTTGAATTAACCATTCGGTGCATAGACTTCAGCCTGGATTGCTTTTGTCGCACCAGGCTTCCACACGTGATATTTCCACGGGATACAAAACCTAGGTTAACACACTTTTCTCGTGTCGATCACGGTCACGGTACGGGTGTCGTGCAGGAGAACTCTGTAAGCGTGAATTACTCAACCATTTACTGTAGGTTTGATAGCCAGCCTGGATTGCCTTTGTCGCAACCAGGCATCCACACGTTATTATTCACGGGGATAACAAACCTAGGTTAACACACGCAGTCCCCGGTCGACGACGTTCACAGGACGGAGTGGCGGTGTAGGACTCTGTGTGGTGCCCCGCGCCCATTCAGGAGGGAGACGTCTTAACTAACCCATGGCTCAGGGATACACTAAAAATGAGGTTTTGGGTGTGAAGCGATGAACTTTGGAGTTGGTGCGGGTATAAGTCTAACGCAACCCATGACAGCGTGCTGGGATGGGTGTATGTGGGGAGGTAGCTGGGCTGGGACGGTATGTAGAGAGGTAGCTGGGCTGGGAGGGTGTGTGGGGAGGTAACTGTGCTGGGAGGGTGTATGTGGGGAAGTAATCTGTGCTAGAAGGTGAGTCTGTGTGAGAGGCAGCTGTGCTGGGGACGGTGTATGTGGTGAGGTAGCCGATGTGGAGGGAGTGTATGTGGGAGGTAGGCGTGCTGGGATGGTGTATGTGGAGAGGTAGCTGTGCTGGGAGGGTGTGTGTGGAAAGGTAGCCATGCTGGGAGGGTGTGTGTAGAGAGGTAGGCGTGGCTGGGAGGGTGTATGTGGACATGTGGCTGTGCTGAGCGGGTGTATGTGGGGCAGTCGGGCTGGGAGGGTGTATGTGGAGGTAACCTAGGTGAGGGGTGTATGTGGAGAGGGCACCACCGTGCTGGGAGGATTTTGTGGGAGAGGTAGTCGTGCTGGACGGTGTATGTGGAGAGGTAGCCGTGCTGGGAGTGTGATGTGGAGAGGTATATGTGCTGAGAGGTGTATGTGGAAGAGGTATATGTGCTGGGAGGGGTGTATGTAGTGAGGGTAACTGTGCTGGGAGTGTGTATACGGGCAGTAGCTGTGCTGAGGGTGTATGTGTAGAGGTAGCCGTGCTCGAAAGGTATGTGGACAGGTCACCGTGCTGGGAGGGTCTATGTGGGAGAGGTAACTGTGCTGGGAGGGTGTAAGTGGGGGAGGTAACTGTGCTGAGAGGGTGCGTGGCAGGTAGCTGGGCTAGGAGGGTGTATGTGGAGAGGTAACTGTGCTAGGAGGGTGTATGGGGGGAGGTAGGTGTGCTAGGAGGGTGTAAGGAGAGAGGTAGCCGTGCTGGGAGGGTGTAATGTGGATAGGTAACTGAGCTGGGAAGGTGTATGTGGGGGAGGTAACTGTGCTGGGAGGGTGTGTATGTAGAGGTAACTGTGCTGGGAGGGTCAATGTGGAGAGGTAACTGTGCTGGAGGGTGTGTAGGGAGGTAACTGTGCTGGGAGGGTGGTATGCGGGCAGGTGTGCTGCTGGAGTGGGTGGGTGAGAGGAACGTGCTGAGAGGGTGTATGTGGAGAGGTAGGCGTGCTGGGAGAGGGTGTATGTGTGGGGAGGTAGCTGTGTTGGGAGGGTGCCTGTGAGAGGTAGCCGTGCTGGGAGGGTGTAAGGAGGAGAGGTAGCCGTGCTGGGGGTGAAAGTGGTTAGGTAACTGTGCTGGGAGGGTGTATGCGGGCAGGTAGCTGTGCTGGGAGGGTGTATGTTGGGCGGTAACTGTGCTGAGAGGGTGTATGGAGAGGTAACCTAGGTGGAGGGTGTATGTGGAGAGGTAACCACTGCTGGGAGGATATTTGTGAAGAGGTAGTCGTGCTGGACGGGTAGTGTGGAGATGTAGCCGTACTGGGAGGGGTGTATGTGGAGAGGTTGCCGTGCTGGGAGGGTGTATGTGGAGAGGTATATGTGCTGGGAGGTGTATGTGGGGAGGTAGCTGTGTTTGGACGGTGTATGTGCAGAGGTAACTGTGCTGGGAGGGTGTATGTGGGGGAGGTAGCCTGCTGGGAGGTATATGTGGAGGGGCAGCTATGCTAGGAGTGTGTATGAGGAGAGTGAGCCGTGCGGGGAGGGTGTATGTGGAGGTAGGTGTGCTGGGAGGGTGATGTGTGGGGAGGTAGCCCTGTTGGGAGAGTGTATTAGAGAGGTAGCCGTGCTGAGAGGGTGTAAGTGGGGAGGTAACTGTTGGGAGGGTGTATGCGGGCAGGTAGCTGTGATGGGAGGGTGTATGTTGGGAGGTAACTGTGCTAGGAGGGTGTATGTGGGGAGGTAGGTGTGCTGGGAGGGTGTATGTGGAGAGGTAAATGCTGGGAGGGTGTATGTGTAGAGGTAGCCCTGCTCGAAGGTGTGTATGTGGACAGGTAATCGTGCTGAGGGTCTATATGGAGGAGGTAACTGTGCTGGGAGGGTGTAAGTGGGGAGGAACTGTGCTGAGGGTGTATGTAGTGAGGTAACTGTGCTGGGAGTGTGATACGGGCAGGTAGCTGTGCTGGGAGGGTGTATGTGTAGAGGTAGCCTGGAAAGGGTATGTGGACAGGTCACTGTGCTGAGGTCTGTGTGGGAGAGGTAACTGTGCTGGGAGGGGTGTGTAAGTGGGGAGGTAACTGTGCTGGGAGGGTGTATGTGGTGAGGTAACTGTGCTGGGAGGGTGTATGTGGGCAGGTAGCTGGGCTGGGAGGGTGTATATGGAGAGGTAACTGTGCTGGGAGGGTGTATGTGGGGAGGTAGGTGTGCTAGGAGGGTGTATGAGGAGAGGGGTAGCCGTGCTGGGAGGGTGTATGTGGAGAGGCAACTGAGCTGGGAAGGTGTATGTGGGGGAGGTAACTGTGCTGGGAGGGTGTATGGGAGGTAACTGTGCTGGGAGGGTCAATGTGGGAGAGGTAACTGTGCTGGGAGGGTCTAAGTGGGAGGTAACTGTGCTGGGAGGGTGTATGTGTAGTGAGGCAACTGTGCTGGGAGGGTGTATGCGGGCAGGTAGCTGTGCTGGGAGGGTGTATGTGTGGAGAGAAGCCGTGCTGAGAGGGTGTATGTGGAGAGGTAGGCGTGCTGAGAGGTGTATGTGGGGGAGGTAGCTGAGCTGGGATGGTGTATGTTGGGAGGCAACTGTGCTGGGAGGGTGTATGTGGGGAGGTAAACTGTGCTGGGAGGGTGTATGTGGAGAAGTCATGCTGGGAGGTGTATGTGGAGACAATGTGCTGGGAGGGTGTATGTGGAGGAGGCATATGTGCTGGGGAGTGGTATGGGGAGGTGAATGTGTTTGGACGGTGTATGTGCAGAGGTAACTGTGCTGGGAGGGTGTATGTGAGGTAGCCTGCTGGAGGCATATGTGGAGGGGTAGCTGTGCTAGGAGTGTGTATGAGGAGAAAAATGTGTGCTGAGGGTGTATGTGGAGAGGTAGCTGTGCTGGGAGGGTGTATGTGGGGAGGTAGCCCTGTTGGGAGGGTGTATGAGGAGAGGTAGCTGTGCTGGGAGGGTTTAAGGGGGGAGGTAACTGTGCTGGGAGGGTGTGTGCGGGCAGAAGCTGTGATGGAGGGTGTATGTTGGGAGGTAACTGTGCTGGGAGGGTGTATGTGGGGAGGTAGGTGTGCTAGGAGGGTGTATGTGGAGAGGTAAATGTGCTGGGAGGATGTATGTGTAGAGGTAGCCCTGCTCGGAAGGTGTATGTAGACAGGTAACCGTGCTGGGAGGGTCTATATGGAGAGGTAACTGTGCTGGGAGGGTGTAAGTGGGGAGGTAACTGTGCCAGGAGGGTGTATGTGGGGAGGTAGGTGTGCTAGGGAGGGTGTATGTGGAGGTAAAATGTGCTGGGAGGGTGTATGTGTAGAGTGAGCCGTGCTCGAAAGGTGTGTATGTGGACAGGTCACCGTGCTGGAGGGTCTTGTGGGAGAGGTAACTGTGCTGGGAGGGTGTAATTGGGGAGGTAACTGTGCTGAGGGTGTATGTAGTGAGGTAACTGTGCTGGAGGGTGTATGTGGGCAGGTAGGCTGGCTAGGAGGGTGTATATGAGAGTGCAACTGTGCTAGAGGGTGTATGTGGGGAGGTAGGTGCTGGGAGGGTGTATGAGGAGAGGTAGCCGTGCTGGGAGGTGTATGTGGGGAGAGGTAACTGAGCTGGGAAGGTGTGTATGTGGGGAGGTAACTGCTGGGAGGGTGGTGTGGGGAGGTAACTGTGCTGGGAGGGGTCAATGTGGGAGGTAACTGTGCTGGGAGGGCTAAGTAGGGAGGTAACTGTGCTGGGAGGGTGTAGTAGTGAGGCAACTGTACTGGGGAGGGTGTATGTGGGCAGGT
The DNA here is from genome assembly GCF_018991925.1 of Homarus americanus. Classification (NCBI taxonomy): domain Eukaryota; kingdom Metazoa; phylum Arthropoda; class Malacostraca; order Decapoda; family Nephropidae; genus Homarus; species Homarus americanus. Next base: position 29,344 of record NW_024750822.1, read on the forward strand.
AGCTGTGCTGGGAGGGTGTATGTGGAGAGGCAGTCGTGCTGAGAGGGTGTATGTGTGGGAGAGGTAGGCGTGCTGGGAGGGTGTGTGTGGGGAGGTAGGCTGTGTTGGGAGGGTGTCTGTGGAGAGGTAGCCGTGCTGGAGGGTGTATGAGGAGAGGTAGCCGTGCTGGGAGGGTGTAAGTGGTTAGGTAACTGTGCTGAGGGTGTATGCGGGGCAGGTAGCTGTGCTGGGAGGGGTGTAAGTAGGGAGGCACTGTGCTGGGAGGGTGTATGGGGAGGTAACTGTGCTGGGAGGGTGTATGTGGGAGAGGTAACTATGCTGGGAGGGTGTATTTGGGAGGCAAACTGTGCTGGGGATATATGTGGGAGAGTGAGCTAGCGGTGGGAGTGATATAGGAGGTAGTCGTGCTGGGAGGGTGTATGTGGAGAGGTAGCCTGCAGGGGAGGGTGTATGTGGGAGAGGTAGCCGTGCTGGGAGGGTGTAAGTGGGGGAGGTAACTGTGCTGGGAGGGTGTATGTGGCAGGTAGCCGGGGATGGGAGGGGTGTATGTTGGGAGGCAACTGTGCTAGGAGTGGGTGTATGGGGAGGTAGGTGTGCTAGAGGGTGTATGTGGAGAGGTAAAGTGTGCTGGGAGGGGTGTATGTGGAGAGGTAGCCCTGCTGGAAGGGTGTATGTAGACAGGTAACCGTGCTGGGAGGGTCTATATGGGAGAGGTAACTGTGCTGGGAGGGTGTAAGTGGGGGGAGGTAACTGTGCTGGGAGGGTGTATGTGGGGAGGTGGTGTGCTAGGAGGGTGTATACGGGCATGTAGCTGTGCTGGGAGGGTGTATGTGGAGAGGTAGCTGTGCTGAAAGGTGTATGTGGACAGGTCACCGTGCTGGGAGGGTCTATGTGTGGGAGAGGTAACTGTGCTGGGAGGGTGTAAGTGGGGAGGTAACTGTGCTGAGAGGGTGTATGTAGTGAGGGTAACTGTGCTGGGAGGGTGTATGCGTGCAGGTAGCTGGGCTAGGAGGGTGTATATGGAGAGGTAACTGTGCTGGGAGGGGTGTATGTGGGAGGTAGGTGTGCTAGGAGGGTGTATGAGGAGAGGTAGTCAAAGAGGTGTATGTGGAGAGGTAACTGAGCTGGGAAGGTGTATGTGGGGAGGTAACTGTGCTGGGAGGGTGTATGGGGAGGTAACTGTGCTGGGAGGGTCAATGTGGAGAGGTAACTGTGCTGGGAGTGGCTAAGTAGGGAGGCAACTGTGCTGGGAGGGTGTATGTAGTGAGGCAACTGTACTGGGAGTGGGTGTATGCGGGTAGCTGTGCTGGGAGGGTGTATGTGGAGAGGAAGCCGTGCTGGGAGGGTGTATGTGGAGAGGCAGGCGTGCTGGAGGGTGTATGTGGGGAGGTAGTCAAGCTGGGAGTGGCAAGTGTGGAGTGAGCCGTGCTGAGAGGTGTATGAGGAGGTAGCCGTGCTGGGAGGGTGTAAGTGGTGAGGTAACTGTGCTGGGAGGGTGTATGGGGCAGGTAGCTGTGCTGGGAGGGTGTAGTTGGGAGAATGTGCTGGGAGGGGTGTATATGGGGAGGTAACTGTGCTGGGAGGGTGTATGTGGGAGAGGTAACTATGCTGGGAGGGTGTATGTGGAGAGGTACTGTGCTGGGGAATATATGTGGAGATGGCCACCGTGGTGGGAGGATATTGTGGGAGAGGTAGTCGTGCTGAGAGGTGTATGTGAAGAGGTAACTCTGCTGGGAGGTGTATGTGGGAGAGGTAGCCGTGCTGAGGGTGTAAGTGGGGAGGTAACTGTGCTGGGAGGGGTGTATGTGGGCAGTAGGCCAGATGGGAGGGTGTATGTTGGGAGGTAACTGTGCTAGGAGGGTGTATGTGGGGAGGTAGGTGTGCTAGGAGGGTGTATGTGGAGAGGTAAATGTGCTGGGAGGGTGTATGTGTGAGAGGTAGCCCTGCTGGAAGGTGTATGTGGACAGGCAACGTGCTGGGAGGGTGTATATGGAGAGGTAACTGTGCTGGGAGTGGCAAGTGGGACGGGAACTGTGCTGGGAGGGTGTGTGTAGTGAGGTAACTGTGCTGGGAGTGTGTATAGGGCAGAAGTGTGCTGGGAGGGTGTATGTGTAGAGGTAGCCGTGGAAAGGTGTATGTGGACAGGTACAAAGCTGGGAGGGTTATGTGGAGAGGTAACTGTGCTGGAGGGTGTAAGGGGAGGTAACTGTGCTGGGAGGGTGTATGTAGTGAGGTAACTGTGCTGGGAGGGGTGTATGTGGGCAGGTAGCTGGGCTAGGAGGGTGTATGGGAGAGGTAAACGTGCTAGGAGGGTGGTATGGGGAGGTAGGTGTGCTGGAGGGTGTATGAGGAGAGGTAGCCGTGCTGGGAGGGGTGTATGTGGAGAGGTAACTGAGCTGGGAAGGTGTATGTGGGGAGGTAACTGTGCTGGGAGGGTGTATGTGGGGAGGTAACTGTGCTGGGAGGGTCAATGTGGAGAGGTAACTGTGCTGGAGTGGTGGGGAGTGTGTAACTGCTGGGAGGGTGTATGTAGTGAGGCAACTGTGCTGGGAGGGTGTATGGGCAGGTAGCTGTGCTGGGAGTGGCATGTGGAGAGTGAGTCGTGCTGAGAGGGTGTATGTGGAGAGTGCAGGCGTGCTGAGGTGTATGTGGGGAGGTAGCTGTGCTGGGAGGGTGTCTGTGGGAGAGGTAGCCGTGCTGGGAGGGTGTAGAGGAGAGGTAGCCGTGCTGAGGGTTTAAGTGGTGAGGTAACTGTGCTGGGAGGGTGTATGCGGGCAGGCTGTGCTGAGAGGTTATGTGGGGAGGTAGCTGTGCTGGGAGGGTGTATGTTGAGAGGTAACTTGCTGGGAGGGTGTATGTTGGGAGGGTAGCTGTGCTGGGAGGGTGTATGTGTGGGGAGGTAACTGTGCTGGGAGGGTGATGTGTGAGAGTAACTGTGCTGGGAGGGTGTATGTTGGGGAGGTAGCTGTGCTGGGAGGATGTATGTGGGAGCACGTAACTGTGCATGAAGGGTGCATGTGGGGAGGTAACTGTGCTGGATGGGTGCATGTGGGAGAGGTGAACCGTGCTGGGACGGTGTATGTGGAGAGGTAGCCGAGCTGGAAGGGAGTATGTGGAGAGGTAACTGTACTGGGAGGGTGCATGTGGGGGGGAGTGAGCTGTGCTGGCAGGATATATGTGGGGGGAGGTAACTGTGCTGAGAGAGTGTATGTGGAGAGGCACCAGGCTGGGGAGGGTGTATATAGGGAGGTAGCTGTGGCTGGGAGGGTGTATGTGGAGAGGTAGCCTGCTGGAAGGAGTATGTGGGAGAGGCAGCTGTACCTTGAGGGTGTATGTGGACAAAATAACTGTGCAGGGGAGTGGGGTGGGGTGGGGAGCAACTGTGCTGGGAGGGGTGTATGGGAGTGGTAACTGTGCTGGAACGGTGTATGTGGAGAGATAAACTGTGCCAGGGAAGGGTGTATGTGGGGAGGTAACTGTTCTGAGGGTGTATGTGTGTGGAGAGGTGGAGAGGTAACTGTGCTGGGAGGGTGTATGTGGAGAGGTAGCCGTACTGAGAGGGTGTATGTAGAGGTAAACATACTGAGAGGGTGTATGTGGAGAGGTAAGCGTGCTGGGAACGTGTATGGAGGAAAACTGTGCTAGTAGGGTGTGTGTGAAGAGGTAGCTGTGCTGGGAGGGGTGTATGTGGGGAGGTAAATGTACTGGGAGGATGTATGTGGAGAAGTAGCCGAACTGGAAGAGTGTATGTGGAGAGGTAGTCGAGCCTGGGAGGTTTGTGTGAGAGGTAGCCGTGCTGGAAGGGTGTATGTGGGAGAGGTAGCCGTACTGGGAGGGTGTATGTGGAGAGGTAGCCGTGCTAGAAGAGTGTATGTGGAGAGGTAGCTGTGCTGGGAGGGTGAATGGGGAGGTAGCTGTTCTGGGAGGGTGTATGTGAAGAGGTAGCCAAACTGGATAGGTGTATGTGAGAGGTAACTGTGCTGAGGGTGTGTGTGAGCATAACTGTGCTGGGAGGGTGTATGGGGAGGTAACTGTGCTGGGAGGGTGTATGTGGAGAGTTAGCCGTGCTGGGGAGAGGGTGATATGTGGAGAGTAAACCGTGCTGGGAGTGTATGTTGGAGAGGTAGCTCTGCTGGGAGGGTGTATGGGGGAGGTAACTGTGCTGGGATGGTGTATGTGGTGAGGGAACTGTGCTGGGAGGGTGTATGTGGAGAGCTAACTGTGCTGGGAGGGTGTAAGGGGGGAGCTAACTGCTGGGAGGGGTGTATGTGGAGAGCTAACTGTGCTGGGGAAGGTGGGGGGAGGTACCTGTGCTGGGAGGGTGTATGTGGGAGAGGTAGCAGAGCTGGAAGGGTGTGTGTGGAGAGGTAGCTGTGCTTGAGGGGTGTATGTGTGGAGAGGTAACTGTGCTGGGATGGTGTGTGTGGAGAGGTAGCTGTGCTGGGAGTGTGGTGTGGAGAGGTAACTGTGCTGGGAGAGTGTATATTGGGAGGTAACTGTGCTGGGAGGGTGTATGTGGAGAGTGAGCCGAACTGGAAGGGTGTATGTGGAGGTACGTGCTGGGAGGGTGTGTGTTTAAAGGTAGCTGTGCTGGGAGGGATATGGGTGAAGAATGAACTGTGCTGGGAGGGTGTATGTGGGGAGGTAAATGTACCGGGGAGGTTGTATGGGGGAGGTAACTGTGCTGGGAGGGTGTAGAGGTAGCGGAGCTGGAAGGGTGTGTGTGGGAGAGGTAGCTGTGCTGGGAGGGTGTATGTGAGAGGTAACTGTGCTGGGAGGGTGTGTGTTTGTGAAGGTAGCTGTGCTGGGAGGATTAAGGGTATGAACTGTGCTGGGAGGGTGGTGTGGGGAGGTGCAAATGCTGGGAGGTGTGATGTGGGGAGGCATGTGCTGGGAGGGGTGTGTTGTGTGCAGCTGTGCTGGGAGGGGTGTGTGTTTAAGAAGTAGCTGTGCTGGGAAAGATTATAGGTGGAGACGCAACTGTGCTGATGGGTGCATGTGGGAGGTAACGTCCTAGGGACGGTGTATGTGGAGAGTAGCCGAGCTGGAAGGGAGTATGTGGAGAGGTAACTGCAGTGGGAGGTGTATGTGGGGAGTTAGCTGTGCTGGCATTATATATGTGTGGGGAGGTAACTGTGCTGAGAGGGTGTATGTGGGGAGGTAATTGTGCTGGGAGGGTGTATAGGAGGTAGCTGTGCTGGGAGGATATATGTGGAGAGGTAACTGTGCTGAGAGGGTGTATGGGAGTGGTAACTGTGCTGGAAGGGTGTATGTGGAGAGCGAACTGTGCTGGGAGGGTGTATGTGGGGAGGTAACCTGCTGTGAGGGTGTATGTGGAGAGGTAAGTGAGCTGTGCATGTGGAGGCTGGAAGGGTGTGTGCAGCGACTGGGCTGGGAGGGGTGTGTGTGGAGAGGTAAATGTACTGGGAGGGGTATGTGGGGAGGTAACTGTGCTGGGAGGGTGTATATGGAGTAGTAACTGTGCTGGAAGGGTGTATGTGGAGAGAGAACTGTGCTGGGAGGGTGTGTGGGGAGGTAACTGTGCTATGAGGGTGTATGTAGAGAGGTAACTGTGCTGGGAGGGTGTAAGTTTAAAGTTAGCTGTGCTGGGAGGATATATGTTTAGAGGTAAATGTGCTGGGAGGGTGTATGTGTGGAGGTAACTGTGCTGAGAGGGTGTATGTGGAGAGGTGGAGAGGTAACCGTGCTGGGAGGGGTGATGTGGAGAGGTAGCCGTGCTGAGAGGGTGTATGTCTAGGAGGTAAATATGCTGGGGGTGTATGGAGAGGTAAGCGTGCTAGGAAGGTATGGGGAGGGGTAACTATGCTAGGAGGGTGTATGTGGAGGTAGCCGTGCTGGGAGTGGGTGTGTGGAGAGGTAGCCGTGCTGGGAGGGGTGTATGTGAGCTAATCTGCGGGAGAGTGTATGTGGGGAGGTAACTGTGCTGGGAGGGTGTATGTGGAGAGGTAGCCGAACTGGAAGGGTGTATGTGGAGAGGTAGCCGTGCTGGGAGGGTGTGTGTGGAGAGGTAGCCTGCTGGAAAGGTGTATGTGGAGAGAGGCAGTCACTGGCAGGGTGTATATGGAGAGGTAGCCGTGCTCGAAGGGTGTATGTGGAGAGGTAGCTGTGCTAGGAGGGTGTATGTGGGGAGGTAGCCGTGCTGGAGGGGTGTATGTGAAGAGGCAGCCTGAAGATGGGTGATGTGGAGAGGTAGCTGTGCTGGGTGGGAGAATATGGAGAGCTAACTGTGCTGGGAGGGTGTATGTGTGGAGAGCTATCTTTGCTGGGAACAGTGTATGGGGGATGTAACTGTGCTGGGAGGGGTGTATGTGGAGAGGTGTAGAGGTAACCGTGTGGGAGGGTGTGTGTGGAGAGGTAGCCGTGCTGAGAGGGGTGTATGTCTAGAGGTAACTATGCTGGGAGGGTGTGGAGAGGTAAGCGTGCTGGGAAGGTGTATGTGAGGAGGTAACTGTGCTGGGAGGGTGTATGTGGAGAGGCAGTGCTGGGAGAGTGTGTGTGGAGAGAGTCAGTGTGCTGGAGAGGTGTGTGTGTAGAGAGGTAGGCATGCTGGGGAGGGGTGGTATGTGGAGAGGTATCTGTGCTGGGAGGGTGTATTTGGAGGTAACCGTGCTGGCAGGGTATCTGTGGTGAGGTAACTGTGCTGAGAGGGTGGGAGGTTGGGAGGAGACTGTGTCTGGGAGGGTGTATGTGGGAGGCATCTGTGCTGGCAGGGTGTCTATGGAGAGGAACTGTGCTGGGAGGGTGTATGATGGGAGGTGACTGTCCTGGAGGGTATGTCGGGAGGTAGCTGTGCTAGATGGGCCTGTGTGGAGAGGGGCAGCTGTGCTGGGACGGTGTTGTGTGGAGAGTAGCCGAGGTGGAGAGGTGTATGTGAGAGGCAAGCGTGCTGGGAAGGTGGTGTATGTGAGGAGGTAACTGTGCTAGAGGGTAGGGAGAGGGTAGCCGTGCTGGGAGAGTGTGTGTGGAGAGGTAACTGTGCTGGGAGGTGTGTGTGTAGAGAGGTAGGCATGCTGGGAGGGTGTATGTGAGGGTATCTGTGCTGGGAGGGTGTATTTGGAGAGGTAACCGTGCTGGCAGGGTACTGTAGGAGGTCTGTGCTGAGAGGGGTGGAGGTTGGGAGGAGACTGTGTCTGGGAGGGTGTATGTGGAGAGGTATCTTTGCTGGCAGGGTGTCTATGGAGAGGTAACTGTGCTGGGAGGGTGTATGATGGAGGTGACTGTCCTGGGAGGGTGTATGTCGGGGAGGTAGCTGTGCTAGATGGGCCTGTGGAGAGGCAGCTGTGCTGGGACGGTGTTTGTGGAGAGGTAGCCGAGGTGGAGAGGTGTATGTGGGAGAGGTAAGCGTGCTGGGAAGGTGTATGTGAGGAGGTAACTGTGCTAGGAGGGTGTATGTGGAGAGGAGCCGTGCTGGAGAGGTGTGTGTGGAGAGGTAGCCGTGCTGGGAGGGTGTGTAGAGAGGGTAGGCATGTGCTGGGAGGGTGTATGTGGAGAGGTAACTGTGCTGGGGAGGGTTGTATGTGGGGAGGTAGCTGTGCTGAGGGTGTATGTGGAGAGGTAGCTGTGCTAGGAGTGTGTATGTGGAGAGTAGCTGTGCTGGGAGGGTGTACGTGGGGAGGAAGCCCTGTTGGGAGGGTGTATGAGGAGAGGTAGCCGTGCTGGAGGGTGTAAGTGGGGAGGTAACTGTACTGGGAGGGTGTATGAGGGCAGGTAGCTGGGCTGGGAGGGTGTATGTGGTGAGGTAACTGTGCTAGGAGGTTTTATGTGGGGAGGTAGGTGTGCTAGGAGGGTGTATGAGGAGATCACAGATACGGGCAGATGATGCACTTACGTTTATTTGGCACAATTCCACACACTGGACTTATAATTTGCATGGATAGGTCAGTCACCACATTCGTGCCACAGTACCGTAAGTTATAAGGGAGAGTTTGTCAACCTGGAGAATTAATCGTTAGATCTATTAGCCGGCCTGGAGTGCTCTTGTAGCAAACAGGTCTCACCATGATCACTTTACAGGATGTGTTAACTTGTCACTGGACTTACAAAAAAATCTGGGATTTGCACACAGACCCTGTAGACTGTATGGCCTAATCTTTGTCCCGGAGCAGGAGGTTTCAGCCAAGGTCTAAAGCCCACTGGCTAAATTGGTTTGAGGCGTGAAGTGATGAACAGTACACCACTGTCTCACTGGCCTGCCACATGTCCAGTCATGGCTGGCCGGTTACCTTATCTCTACCGTAAACAAACTTTGGGATGGGTTGTGCGGGAGGCCCAAGCAACCCATGACAGTAACTGCTGGGAGGGTGTATGTGGGCAGGTAGCTGTGCTGGGAGGGTGTATGTTGGGAGGTAACTGTGCTGGAGGTGGTATGAGGAGAGGTAACTGTGCTCGGAATGTGTATGTGACAGGTAACCGTGCTGGAAGGGTGTATGTGGAGAGGCCGTGCTGGAGGGGTGTATGTAGTGAGGTAACTGTGCTGGGAGGGTGAATGCGGGCAGGTAAGTGTGCTGGATGGTGTGGAGAGGTAGCTGTGCTGGGAGGTTGTATGTGAGAGTAACTGTGCTGGGAGAGTGTATGGGGGAGGTAACTGTGCTGGGAGGGTGGAGAGGTAGCCGAACTGAAGGGTATGGGAGAGGTAGCCGTGCTGGGAGGGTGTGTGTTAAAGGTAGCTGTGCTGGGAGGATATAGGTGAAGACGTAACTGTGCTGGGAGGGGTGTATGTGGGAGGTAAATGTACTGGGAGGTTGTATGGGGGAGGTAACTGTGCTGGGAGGGTGTATGTGGAGAGGTAGCGGAGCTGGAAGGAAGTGTGTGGAGAGGTAGCTGTGCTGGGAGGGTGTATGTGGAGAGGTAACTGTGCTGGGAGGGTGTGTGTTTAAAGGTAGCTGTGCTGGGAGGACATAGGTGGAGACGTAACTGTGCTGGAAGGGTGGTGTGAGGAGGTAAATGCTGGGAGGTGTGTATGTGGGGAGGGAACTGTGCTGGGAGGGTGTGTGTTTAAAGGTAGCTGTGCTGGGAGGATATAGGTGGAGACGTAACTGTGCATGAAGGGGGTGCATGTGGGGAGGTAAATGTGCTGGATGGGTGCATGTGGGAGAGGTAACTGCCCAGGGACGGTGTATGTGGAGATGTAGCCAGAGCTGAAGGGAGTATGTTGAGAGGTAACTGTAGTGGGAGGGTGTATGTGGGGAGGTAGCTCTGCTGGCAGGATAAGGGGGGAGGCAACTGTGCTGAGAGGGTGTATGTGGGGAGGTAACTGTGCTGGGAGGGTGTATATAGGGGAGGAAGCTGTGCTGGAAGGATATATGTGGAGAGTTAACGTGCTGGGAGGGTGTATATGGAGTAGTAACTGTGCTGAAGGGTGTGGAGAGAGAACTGTGCTGAGGGGTGTATGGGGAGGTAACCGCTGTGAGGGTGTATGTGGAGAGGTAGCCGAGCTGGAAACGAGTATGTAGAGAGGTAGCTGTACTGGGAGGGTGTATGTGGACAGCTAACTGTGCTGTGAGGGTGGTGTGGAGAGTGTGTACTGGGAGGGGGTGTGGGGAGGTAACTGTGCTGGGAGGGGTGTATATGGAGTAGAACTGTGCTGGAAGGGTAGTGGAGAGAGAACAGGCTGGGAGGGTGTATGTGGGGAGGTAACTGTGCTGTGAGGGTGTATGTAGAGAGGTAACTGTGCTGGGAGGGTGTGTGTAGAGCTAAGCTGTGCTGGGGATTTATGTTGAGAGGTAAACGTGCTGGGAGGGTGTATGTGTGGAGGTAACTGTGCTGAGAGGGGTGTATGTGGAGAGGTGGAGAGGAACCGTGCTGGAGAGGGTGTATGTGGAGAGGTAGCCGTGCTGGGAGGTGTATGTTGAGAGGAAATATGCTGGGGGTGTATGTGGGAGAGGTGAGCGTGCTGGAAGTTGTATGTCATTAGGTAACTATGCTAGGAGGGTGTATGTGGGAGAGGTAGTCGTGCTGGGAGGGTGTATGTGGAGCTAACTGTGCTGGGAGAGTGTGGGGGGGTGGTGTCCAGCTGGGAGGGTGTATGTGGAGAGTAGCCGAACTGGAAGGGGTGTATGTGGAGAGGTAGCCGTGCTGGGAGGGTTTGTGGAGAGGTAGCCTCAGGGATGCTGGGTGTATGTGAGTGTAGCCGCACTGGCAGGGTGTATGTGGGAGAGGTAGCCGTGCTCGAAGGGTGTATGTGGAGAGGTAGCCTGCTAGGAGGGTGTAGGTGGGGAGGCAGCCGTGCTGGGAGGGTGTATGTGTGAAGAGGAAGCCGAACTGATGGTGTAGTATGGAGAGGTAGCTGTGCTGGGAGGGGAGTATATGGAGAGCCAACTGTGCTGGGAGGGTGTATGGAGAGCTAATTTTGCTGGGAGAGTGTATGTGGGGAGGTAACAGGCTGGGAGGGTGGTATGTGGGAGGTGTAGAGGTAACTGTGCTGGAGGGTGTGTGTGTGGAGAGGTAGCCGTGCTGAGAGAGGTGTAGGTCAGAGGTAAACTGTGCTGGGAGGGGGTATGTGGAGAGTAAGCGTGCTGGGAAAGTGTATGTGAGGAGGTAACTGTGCTAGGAGGGTGTATGTGGAGAGGTAGCCGTGCTGGGAGAGTGTGTGTGGAGAGGTAGCCGTGCTGGGAGGGGTGTGTGTAGAGTAGGCATGCTCGGAGGGTGTATGTGGAGAGGTATCTGTGCTGGGAGGGTGTATTTGGGAGAGGTGTCCATGCTGGTGCAGGGGTGTCTGTGGAGAGGTAACTGTGCTGGGAGGGTGTAGGTGGGGAGGTAACTGTGCTGGGAGGGGTGTGTATGTGGAGAGGTATCTGTGCTGGCAGGGTGTCTGTGTGGAGAGGTAACTGTGCTGGGAGGGGTGCATGTGGGAGGTGACTGTCCTGGGAGGTGTGATGTCGGGAGGTAGCTGTGCTAGATGGCCTGTGTGGAGAAGCAGCAGTGGGTAGGTTTGTGAGAGGTAGCCGAGTGGAGAGGTGTATGTGGAGAGGTAGGCGTGCTGGGATGGTGTATGTGGGGAGGTAGCTGTGCTGGGAGGGTGTGTGAAAGGTAGCCGTGCTGGGAGGGTGTGTAGAGAGGTAGGCGTGCTGGGAGGGTATATGTGGAGGCTGGCGCTGGGAGGGCATATGTGGACATGTATGTGCTGAGTGTGTATGTGGGGGAGGTAGCCGTGCTGGGAGGGTGCATGTGAGAGGTAACCCAGGTGCTGGGAGTGTGTATGTGGGGGAGGTAACTGTGCTTGGAGGGTGTATTGGGGAGGTAACTGTGCTGGGAGGGTCTATGTGGAGAGGTAACTGTGCTGGAGGGTGAAGTGGGGAGGTAACTGTGCTTGAGGGTGTATGTGGGGAGGCAACTGTGCTGGAGGGTTATGTGGAGAGGTAACTGTGCTGGGAGGGTGTATGGGGCAAGTAGCTGTCCTGGGAGGGTGTATGTGGGAGAGGTAACTGTGCTGAGAGGCAAAGTGTGGGGAGGTAGGTGTGCTGGGAGGGTGTATGTGGAGAGGGTAAAATGTGCTAGAGTGTGTATGTGTAGAGGCAGCGTGCAGGGAAGGTGTATTGGACAGGTAAACTGCTGGAGGGTGTATGTGGAGAGGTAGCCGTGCTAAGAGGGTGTATGTGGACAGGTGCAACCCTGCTGGGAGGGTGTATGTGGGAGAGTGCAGTGCCAAGAGGGTGTATGTGAGAGGTAGGTGCTGGGAGGGGTGTATGTGGAGAGGTAACTGTGCTGGGAGGGTGGTGGGAGAGGCAGTCGTGCTGGGAGGGTGTATGTGGAGAGGTAGCCGGGCTTGGTGGGAGTATGTGGTGAGGTAGCAGTGCTGGGAGGGTGTATGTGGGGAGATAGCTTGCTGGGAGGGTTATATGTGGGAGGTAACTGTGCTGGGATGGTGTATGGGGAAGTAGCTGTGCTGGGAGGAGTATGAGGAGAGGTAGCTGTGCTGAAGGGTGTATGTGGGGAGGTAACTGTGCTGGGAGGATGTATGTGGAGAGGTAACCGTACTGGGAGTGGTTGTGGGAGAGGTAATGTGCTGGGAGGATATATGTGGAGAGGTAGCCACCGTGCTGGGGAGAATATTTGTGGAGAGGTAGTGGTGCTGGACGGGTGTATGTGGAGGTAGCCGTGCTGGGAGGGTGTACGGGGAGAGGTATCCGTGCTGGGAGGTATGTGGAGGTAGCTGTGCTGGGAGGGTGTATGTGGGGAGGTGGTCAGTTGGGACGGTGATGTGGAGAGGTAACTGTGCTGGGAAGGTGTATGTGGGGAGGTGAAGCTGTGCTGGGGAGGGTGTATGTGGAGAGGTAGCTGCTAGGGAGGGTGTAAGTGGGGGTGGAAACTGTTCTGGGAGGGTGTATGGGGCAGGTACCTGTGTTGGGAGGGGTGTATGTGGGAGAGGTAGCTGTGCTGGGAGGGTGTATGAGGAGAGTGAGCCGTGCTTGGAGGGTGTATGTGGAGAGGTATCCGTGCTGGGAGGATGTATGTGGAGAGGTGAAGCGAGCTGGGAGTGGCATAGTGGGGATGTAACTGTGCTGGGAGGGTGTATGTGGAGATGCAGTCGTGCTGGGAGGGTGTATGTGGGAGTAGCCGTGCTTGGTGGGTGGGCTGTGGTGAGGTAGCCGTGCTGGGAGGGTGTATGTGGGGAGGTAGCTGTGGTGTAGGGGTGTATGTGGAGAGGTAAATGTGCTAGGAGTGCGTATGTGTAGAGGTAGCCGTGCTAGAAGGTGTATTTGACAGGTAACTGCTGGGAGGGTGGTGTGGAGAGGTAGCCGTGCTAAGAGGGTGTATGTGGACAGGAACCCTGCTGGGAGGGTGTATGTGGAGAGGTAGCCGTGCAAGAGGGTGTATGTGGAGAGGTAAGTGCTTGGTGGGGAGTATGTGGTGAGGTAGCAGGCTGGGAGGGTGTATGTGGGGAGATAGCTTTGCTGGGAGGTTGTATGTGGGGAGGTAACTGTGCTGGGATGGCGTATGTGGGGAAGTAGCTGTGCGGAGGAGTATGGAGGAGAGGCAAAATGTGCTGGGAGGGTGTATGTGGGGGAGGCAACCGTGCTGGGAGGATGTATGTGGAGAGGTAACTGTGCTGAGAGGGTTTCTGTGGAGAGGTAGCCGTGCTGGGAGGATATGTGGGAGAGGTAGCCACGTGCTGGGAGAATTGTGGAGAGGTAGTCGTGCTGAGGTATGTGGAGAGGCAGCCGTGCTGGGGAGTGGCAGGCGGAGAGGCAGTCGTGCTGGGAGGGGGGCATGTGAGAGAGGGGTTGCTGCGCTGGGAGAGTGTATGGGGAGGTGGCTGTGTTGGGACGATGTATGGGAGAGGTAACTGTGCTGGGAAGGTGTATGTGGGGGAGGTAGCTATGCTGGGAGTGGGTGTATGGAGAGGTAGCCGTGCTAGGAGTGGAAGTGGGGGTGGAAACTGTTCTGGGAGGGTGTATGCGGGCAGGCACTGTGTTGGGAGGGTGTATGTGGAAAGGTAGCTGTGCTGGGAGGGTGTATGAGGAGAGGTGGCCGTGCTTGGAGGGTGTATGTGAGAGGCATCTGTGCTGGGAGGATGTATGTGTGGAGGTAGCTGTGCTGGGAGGGTATACGTGGGGATGTAACAGCTGGGGAGGTGATGTGGAGAGTGCAGTGCTGGGAGGGTGTGTATGTGGAGAGGTAGCCGTGCTGGTGGGTGTATGTGGTGAGGTAATGTGCTGGGAGGGTGTATGTGGGGAGGTAGCTGTGCTGGGAGGTGTATGTGGGGAGGCAACTGTGCTGGGATGGTGAATGTGGAGAAGACTGTGCTGGGAGGGTTTATGAGGAGAGGTAGCTGTGCTGGGAGGGTGTATGTGGAGGTGAGCCGTGCTTGTAGGAGTATGTGGGGAGGTAGCTGTGTTGGGAGGTTGTATGTGGGGAGGTAACTGTGCTGGGATGGTGTATGTGGGGAAGTAGCTGTGCTGGGAGGGTGTATGAGGAGGTAGCTGTGCTGAGGGTGTATGTGGAGAGTAACTGTGCTGGGACGATATATGTGGAGAGGTAGTCGTGCTGGGCGGGTGTATGTGGAGAGGTAGCCGCTGGGAGGGTGTATGGTTGCAGCCGTGCTGGGAGGAGTGATGTGGAGAGGTAGCTGTGCTGGGAGGTGTATGTGGGGAGGTACTGTGTTGGGACGGTATGTGAGATATGCAACCTGGGAAGTGCATGTGGGGAGTAGCCATGCTGGAAGGGTATATGTGGAGGTAATGTGCTAGGAGTGGTGTATGAGGAGGCAGCCTGCTGGGAGGGTGTATGTGGGAGAGGCTGTGCTGGGAGGGTGTATGTGGGGAGGTAGCTGTGTTGGGACGGTGTATGTGAGAGGTAGCTGTGCTGGGAGGGTGTATGTGGAGAGGTAGCTGTGGTGGAGGGGTGTATGAGGGAGGTAGCTGTGTTGGGACGGTGTATGTGGAGAGGTATCCTTGCTGGGAGGGTGTATGTGGAGAGGTAGCCCTGCTAGGAGGATATATGTTGAGAGGTAGCTGTGCTGGGAGGGTATGTGGGGATGTAACGTGCTGGGATGGTGTATGTGGGGAGGTAGTTGTGCTGAGAGGTTGTATGTGGGGAAGTAGCTGTGCTTGAGGCATGTGGTGAAGTAGCCGTGCTGGAGGGTGTATGTTGGCAGTTGGGAGGTTGTATGTGGGGAGGTAACTGTGCTTGGTGGGTGTATGTGGTGAAGGAGCCGTGCTGGGAGGGTGTATGAGGAGAGGTAGCTGTGCTGGAGAGGGTGTAGTGGAGCTGTGCTGGGAGGGTTTGTGGGGGAGTAGCTGTGCTGGGAGGTTGTATGGGTGGGGAAGTAGCTGTGCTTGGAGGGTGTATGAGGAGAGGTAGCTGTGCTGGGAGTGTAGGGGGAGGCAACCGTGTTGGGAGGATATATATGAAGAGGTAGTCGTGCAGAGGTAGTCGTGCTGGGCGGGTGTATGTGGAGAGGTAGCCGTGCTGGAGGGTGTGAAGAGGTAACCTGCTGGGAGTGTATGTGGGGAGGTAACTGTGCTGGGATGGTGTGGGGAAGTAGCTGTGCTGAGGGTGTATGAGGAGTGGGCAAGCCGGGGAGGGAGCATGGGAGGCAAACTGTCCCTGGGAGTGACAAATGTGAGAGCAGCCGGGGAAGTGCATGTGTGAGACAGACAAAAAAAAAAAAAAAAAAAAAAAAAAAAAAAAAAAAAAAAAAAAAAAAAAAAAAAAAAAAAAAAAAAAAAAAAAAAAAAAAAAAAAAAAAAAAAAAAAAAAAAAAAAAAAAAAAAAAAAAAAAAAAAAAAAAAAACAAAAAAAAAAAAAAAACAAACAAAAAAAAAAAAACAAAAAAAAAAAAAAAAAAAAAAAAAAAAAAAAAAAAAAAAAAAAAAAAAAAAAAAAAAAAAAAAAAAAAAAAAAAAAAAAAAAAAAAAAAAAAAGACACTGCGGCGGTGTAATCCAACTAGTGTGGCAGCATTATGTTAGTATTAAGGTGCAAGCACTGACTTCTACCTCTCGGTTTCATCTACCGCCACTGGCTAGCCCTCGTGGTGAACAGGAAAGTAACCTTTCGTAATTCTTCCCCTGTCAGTACACAGCCTCTTCACCATCAAGATCTCCTGCTGTGCCTCCTCGTGGGCCCAGGCTAGACTAGCAGGCGATATCGGAGCAGCAGTGGGGTCCAGAGGGACGGCGCATAGGCCCATTGGCAGTTGGACATATCTGTGCGCCTACTAACCACTGCCCGTCTGCTTTTCGGATTAACCTTGGTAGGTTTAAGGCTACGGCAGTAAACCCTTAACGAAAAATCTGCGCTGGTGCTCCGCATCAGGCAGACATGCTTTCAGAGCTCCAGTAAGACCCCAACAGCGGTATAGATGGAAAAGGTGGCCAACATGGGATGAAGGTAATGCAAAATGGATAGGCTACTAATGCGAAACCCAACAAACTGGGCTATCAGCAGTCTATTGCAACTTTCCCTTTCCCCAATCGTTGCAACACTTCCACCTCTGGATCAGGAAAAGGGAGAGCCAAGAGGTGTGGTTGCAGCCTGCGCTCCTGCCTCACCACATAAATCAACTCACGGGCAGCCATCATCCAACTTATCATTCTTCAAGTCATCGTCATCAAAACCCCTGTGCCCCCAAAAGTCAAATGGCGACAGACAAGTGGAGACGGGGACATGCAGAGATGAGGCACATGGTCGGCATAGATAAGATGGCCGTTTATGCACTGGGATCTTGGCAGTAGTGTAATCCGGTCCTGTCTGTGCTACTGAGCAGCCCATTAGTGGAGCCACTCTGCTCACCACACATGAGGAGAGGCTAGAAAAGGTGCACAAAACATAGCCTGCCTAAAACTTGACATGGCAATCGCACCCAGTAAAGTCATCCTAATGCAGTTGAAAACATAATCGTAATCGGAGATCAAAGCAAAAACAAATTATTCAACCTCTTATATTCACTACATGGCATATCATGACCCTTCTGGATACTGGCATAAATGAGCGTCCTGAAAGAAGAACCGCCCTTGTGGTAAAAGAGCTGTCTTGGTAAAACACCGACATAGTACTGTAGCCATTAGTGAGTCCCGTCTCGCAGACAATGGTCGACTCCCAGAACAAGGGTCCGGCTATACCTTCATCTGGTACGGTAAGGCTGCTGCGGAGAGGAACAAAATTTACGGACTTGGCTTTGTCATTCGCCAATCCATCCTCCATAAGCTAACTGAAATGACTGTTGGGATCAACTAGCGCCTTATGATGCTCCGAGTCCCACTGAATAGCTCACGTCATGCCTTCGGCATCAGTGCATACACCCCAACACTGGATGTAGAGGATGAACTCAAGGAGGCCTTTTTTGCCGACCTTAGCAGAGTGCTAACCTCTATCCCCAAAGAAGATAAGGTTGTGCTCCTTGGTAACTCCAATGCCAGAGTTTGCAGAGATACTGACATATCAGGGAACCATAGGGAGAAACGGAGTAAGCAAGTGTAATCCCAACGGCGTACTACTCCTCAGTAAGTATGCTGAACACAACCTTGATAAGGCAGGCTGACAAATTCAAGGGTTCTTGGGAATGCCCACCATCCACACATTGGCATCTCATTGACATTATTGAATAAGAAAGAGATCGCCGATATGTCCTCATCATCCGAGTCATGCGTGGCTCAGACCATTGTGACACTGATTATCGGCTCGTCGGACCCAAACTCTACCTTCACGTCGCTCTAAAACGTCAAAGGCAACAAGCCTCTTTTGTCATTAACACCAAGCGACTGGAGGATCCGGACGTAGCACGTGCTTTCAGAGAATAAGCTCAACGAGGAACTGATAAATAACCCGACAACAAACAACCAAAATTCCAGTGCCGAATGGGGTCCTATCAAAGTGATCATCACAAAAACCTGCATCGAGACCCTCGGTCAGCTCAAAAGAAAACACCAGGATTGGGTTGATGAAAACTACCCGGATATCGAAGTACTTGTCAATAGTAAACGCGCTGCTCTCGCTGACTGGCAGAACAACTTTAAGTATAGGACCAAAGCTGATACCTTCCAGCACGAACTTCGTAAACTAGTGCACGATTGGTGGAAAAATATAGCGTGTAAAATGCAAACATTCCCGGATCAACACAAAATGCGCAATTTTTTCAATTCTGCTTAAACAATATATGGCCCAACTGCTCATCCGACGGTAACTAACGAATTAAAGACGAAGAAGGCATCTGTCAGCGCTGGAAAAAGAACTACCATTTACTGCTTACCCGAAACTCCGATGTGGATGTCCTGACTACCCAGCAGGTTCCTTAGTGCCCATAACTAACCCACCTGGATGAGGTAACTATTGCCATCAAGCAGATGAAAAATAACAAAGCCACAGGGCCTGATGGAATCTCAGCCCAGGTGAATAAAGCAAGAGGACCTCTGCTTTCTAGCCGTCTCCAATCTCTCCTGGAGAATATATGGGAGAAGGAGGAAATCCTCAAGATCTAAAACAAGCCTCCATCGTCAATTTTTATAAGAACAAGGGAGACCGATCAGACTGTGGCAACTACCACGGGATCTCACTGCTGTCCGTAGCTGGCAAGATTATCGCCCGAGCCCTCCTAAACAGACTAATTCCTGAGGCGAAAACTTCCTCCCAGAATCCCAAAGTGGCTTTAGACCATCACGTAGCACCATTGTTATGATATTTGCTGTCCGCCAGATACCGGAAAAGTGTAAAGAAAAAGCGTTCATGGCTTTCATTGACCTTGCTAAGGCCTTCGACTTGGTCAACGAGGAAGCCCTCTGGCAGACCCTCAGTCGTTTTGACTGCTCACCAAAATCCATTGCCATTGTGAGGCAACTCCATGATGGCATGAATGGCAGTGTCCTGCACAATGGCATCCAGTTTGAGGTCTTCCCCATCCAAACGGGGTAAAACAATGATGTGTGCTGGCACCAACTCTTTTTTTTTTCATTTTCTTGGCTGCCTTCCTTACTTGTGCCGGTACCAATTTAGCCAGTGGAGTGTGTAAGGGCCTGGCCTTTGGGATATAAATCCTATGCCAGCCTAATCAGGATCTTATGAAAAGGAAAGTCAAGAAACATGGGTTTCCAAGGGGTAACAAACAACCGTTAGAGATTGACATCTCTTTACTACGAAAATAATCACAATAATTTAACTCTGACACCACTCACACAAATATTAATAAGCAGCACTGGAGTCAAACAATTACTTAAAACAAAACAATCATTACAACAAAGAACAGGTTGGTTTGTCGGCGCACAATTTCCGCAGCGACGCTTTCAGTGGCCCATGCAGCCTCTCAATTCGTCCATTACCACTAGGCTGGAAGGGGGAGGTAAATAAAGGCTTAACTCCTAGCAACTTGTGAAGCTCCGCCATCAACTGAGAGGTGAACTGCGCCCCCCTATCCAATTTTCCCGTGGTACACTTACCTGAGAAAAGATCACAAGCAACGCTTCAGCCACAGAAATAGAATCAAGGCCTCAGGAAACCCCGCGGCAAAATCTATCAAAGTGAGAACATACCTCTGCCCCTCAGAGGATGGGGGTGAAAGCGGTCCAACTAAATCTATGGCTACCCGAGAAAATTGGTCTGTAATGATGGGTAAAGGTTCGAGAGGAACAGGACGGACTCTACCCTTGGCGGACATACGCTGGCACCGATCACAACTACAAAAGGCTCTAATTTCCGCTCCCATACCTGGCGAGTAAAATTGATAAGCAATCTTCATATAAGTCTGCCTATGAGAAAAGTGTCCTGCTAGGGGGCTCTCGTGAGCTACAGAAAGTATGATGTTACAACAATCAGCAGGAACAACCAGGAAAAACTGACCTACTTTGGCTGGCTGTTTGGATGACACATAAGACCTGTGTAACATACCATTAATACAAACAAACTTGTAAACAGACCCATCTCTAGCCTGATCCTCCTCCCGGAAGTCACCTTCTCCCTCACCCACGTCAGAGTGGTGCACGAGGCTTGAAGCTTGGCGAACTCCTTGGACGTCACAGTCAGTGGCTGCAATTTCGGCAGAACCAGGGGATGCAGTCGTTTACCTTCGCCAACCGTGTCTCCATAGCTTGGACCTTTGCTGGAGGTGAGGTGACGTGTGAGGGTGGCGAGGCGACGTCGGCAGGTAGCGAGGAGGCGTTGTTAGGTGGCGAGGAGAGTTTTAAGGGTTGCGGGTCGTTAGGGTCACGCACTCCGGGAACATTACCAATGAGAATACTAGCGAATTTAATGGGCGGTCGTTCCACATCAGACCAACCAATGAAATAGGGGCAACGCAGGCTGCACCTAACAACAGGAAACTGGTCAACACGACCTAAGTAATCGGCGACACTAACCTTCGACCAGCTGGAGACGTCAACGTCAGGCAGGGCTTCCTCAGAGACAATAATGCACGAGCAACCAGTGTCCCTGATGATAGTAGATGCCCAAGACCCATTTATTGTTCCACTGACACAATAACGGGGGCAGCTCCTGTCTTCCAAACAGAATCCGACCTTGTAGCTGGGCTGATGAATGTCGGTAGATTTGAAGGCGAAGGAATTCCTTGGACAACGAGAACGAATGTGCCCCTTTTCTCCGCAGTTGTGGCACCGCACGGCCGGTGAACTTCTCTCTACTCCTGGGAATGGTTCCTTGGAAGCTGGAGGCTTCGTGTTCTTCACTGGGGAAGTGAGAGACTTGGGGTAGGAATTGTGAGTGGACGCACAGTTGTCAGCAAGTTGTACAGCTTCTCCTAGCGTCACTGCCCTGCGTTCCTTGATGAATATTCTCAGGTCTGGCTGTAGAGAAGACAGAAACTGATCCAATATCATAAAGTTAGTGAGAGAGACAAAGGTTTCATCAACCTCTGACGCCTTTAGCCATTGTTGAAACAAACGACCCAGGCGGATTGAAAATTGCTGGTATGTTTCCCCTGCCCTAATCTTTGTTCTGCGGAAATCAACACAATAACCATCAGAAGTCTTGTTAAAACCTCGCCAGAGAGCTTGCTTCAACACACAGTAATCTCTTGTGATGTTAGCAGACAGGGACGTATAAATTTGTACCGGTTTCCCACTCAGTAGGCTACCCAATCTTACAGCATAGCTATCTTTGTCCACACCAAGCAGCTCAGCTACCCGTTCAAACCTAACAAGGTAGGAGGCGAAGTCTTCTCCTTGACGATAAACAGGCAAACTAGGTATTACAACATTATCTTGTATAGGGCCAAGGGATTCTGGTCTTCTTTGAGCATTAATCCTAGCTAGTTATCTGTCTTTTTCTGCCTGCAACTTAGCTAATTCGTCTCTGCAACCTGTTGGGAGATCACATACCGACCAACCTCTGCACCTGTCAGACCTAGGGCCACCGCTAGATCTTTCAACTCCTCTAAACTAGACATAATGATGCACAAGGCTAAGAGCCAAGTGACAAATTAAACAACTTACCCCGGAACTAGCCAAAAGTAACTACTTAGTGGCTCAATCAAACCATTACATGATTCGATCCGGCTGGAGGAAACCTTGTTTCGCACCCAGTCCCGTTAAATCACCTCAGGGAATAGAACCGCACCAGGTGAATCAACAACAAAATGCTATGGCAGCATCTACAGTGCACCCCAACCAACACTAATTAACTTCCCTAATACGAGGGAGAGAAACAAAATTAGCACAACAGAAGGAAGGGATGAGCACCAAACAACACTTAATTCCGGGCCTCAGACAGCAAGCGGGGCGCAGACGGAGACATACAACAAACACCGGTAACGAATATTAACCCTCAGAAACCAAGGTTAGAGACAATCCTCGCAAGGTCGCCACTTGTAAAGGCCTGGACTTTGGAATATAAATCCCATGCCAGCTTAATCAGGATCTTATAAAAGGAAAGTCAAGAAACATGGGTTTCCAAGGGGTAACAAACAACCGTTAGAGATTGACATCTCTTTACTACGAAAATAATCACAATAATTTAACTCTGACACCACTCACTCAAATATTTAATAAGCAGCACTGGAATCAAACAATTACTTAAAACAAAACAATCATTACAACAAAGAACAGGTGTTTCCTACGGCTGCAGATGATAATTCCTCCTAACCAGTACGGTAGAATGTTGTGGTAACTTAGTGATCCGCTCTCAAGGGGGAAGGTCCAGGGCAACTTCCTCACCTAGCACCGGCATTGGTGGGTGATGTCTTGCCACACAGGAGAGACGCCAGGGCACGGAGGGTGGATAGGGCGTGGAGGAAGTGGCGATCACGTGGCAGCCGCGGCAGTAGCTGGAGTAGGTGACCGGAGTTGACAGCCGAATAGTGAAGGATTGGGGAATCAGCCACGAGCCCCAGGAACCTCAGATGAGCACACAACCAGAGTTGGAATAGAACATAGGGGTGAAGTACAACTGTGGTGACGGCTGAATCGTGTCTGGCGTGTGACGAGGCAGCAACGACCTTCTCACCTCCGTCTACCCTCCTAGTGGGGCCGCAAACGAGCGGCGGACAATCATCCCGCTCGTTACAGCCCTTACAGGGTAAACATGCAGTACCAGATGAAGGGACTTTTCAACATAAGACGACTCCAGGCAGGAAAAAGATGTCGGCCGCCTCCACTGAACTCGACTTACAGGAGATCCTGAACTCCTTCATTGATGCGTATGCACACTTCGGCCTTGAGGTGAATGCACGTAAGACTCTGATTCTCTTTCAGCCTGCCCCTGGCTCAGCCGCACCTCTACCATTCATCCAGCGTAACGGTACCACTCTCTCTTATGTTTTCCACTTTCAGTACCCCTGCTCCTACCTGTCCAACATTGCAGACATCGATGAAGAAATTCATCATCTTATCAGATGTGCATCTCAAGCCTTTAACAGACTCTGTATCCGTATCTTCAGCTGTAGGGAGCTGAAATTATGTACAAAGTTGCACGTGTATCGAGCAGTGGTCCTCCCCACCCTGCAATATGGCAGCGAGACATGGGTCACATACAGGAGGCACCTCAAGGCACTGTAAATCTTTCACCAACGTCCTGTAGTCTACGTTCCATCATCCGAGTTCGCTGGGAAGACAAGAGAACAAATGCCAGTATTATCGCTTACACCAATTATAGAAGCATCGAGTCTACCATTATCCATGAACAACTACGCTGGACTGGAAATGTTACCCACATTGACGACAGTAGACTGCTAAGGCAGCTAATTTACAGTCACCTAACGAATGGTAAACGTATCACTGGCGGACAACGGAAAGGGTATAAGGATAGTCGACAAACCTGAAAAAGTGCTAAATAGAACCCCCCCTCACCTGGTAGATGATAACTCCATACCGTAACGCTTGGTAGACAAGCGCCAGCGTTGGAAAGACGCTGCCGCCGCCCCTCCCGCATTAAATGTAGCCCTCTATTCATGCAACATATGTTGACGGTCCTGCCGATCCCGTATCGGCCTCCTGAGTCACCTCAGAGCTCACCAACGAAGGTGACATCCTTAGCAAGTCATATCATTGTATCATAGCTGTGTGTGTGTGTGTATGTTTGTGTGTATATGCGTGTTTGTGTGTTTTTGCGTGTTTGTGTGTGTATGCGTTTGCGTGTGTGTGTCCACGTGATCATACATAACATGTATACACTTTTCCATACCCGCCTATATATCTACTATGTAAGTATATACTGTATATCGGAATGTATGCATATAATTACAAATTTAAGTTCATGCATAAATTAATTAACAAATTACTGTAGATACTAGACAAAATATTTACCCAAAGAGGTCGGTCAAAAATCTACGGTGTACGCCAACCATGTTTCACGTACTCGCCCTGCCTATGACTTCATATCACTGTAATATACAGGTGAATAAGGTTAGGTGTAGTCTATCTTAGTACCCTTGTATATTCCGTATTTGCAGTGTGTTATGTATAATCTACCTAAGTAAGCTGAGTTATACCTTATTAAATAAGGTATACATAAGCTTACTTAGGTAGAGTATACATAACATAAATTTTTTGTTATGTATATTCTACATTATTAAGCTTATGTATACTCTATGTTATGTATACCCCATTTATATTATGCACACTCTATCTTACTAAGCCTATGTATACCCTATATATATGTTATGTATACTCTATTTTAGTAAGCTTAACTGTACCCCCATATATGTTATTGTGAATAACAAGTTCTTGGTTAAAGGACGTCGTCAAAATATTGAGGGCTTAAAATAAATGAAAACGTTCATGAATCTATTATTACAAACCCTAAGATATCGACACGGTACTTTAATTTAATTCAAGAAAAGAAAATCCAACTGAAGCAAAATAACAAATTTATAACAAAAACGCTGAAAAACTACACCCACAACACTGGCTAACCAAACAAGCGAGTCTGGAGGGGTGGATGACGGCGGCGGTTGGGTGTGAATCAGACAGCACGAGTCATTCATCCAACTTAAAGACACCACTCTGCCCGGCCTTTGTAGAGCCCTGGGCGGTGCGCGTGAGTAAACTGCTTACTCACCCGACCACTTAAGCCGAACAAAACCTCAAACTTTATTCAACAGTACGGAAGCGTCCAGAGAGGAACCCCTGACTCAAACAAGGCGGGATGCGAGGAGGTACTGTACTATTAAATCCATACAGTTAAGTCCTGTATAGCTGATCATAGTGAAGCTTATGTATACCCTATAATTATATCCTATGTATAATTCACCTTAGTAAAATAATGAAAGCTGTATGTTAGTAAAGTTATATATACTCTCTCGCTTTAACACACAAACACACACACATATACATACATACATACATTCATACATACATACATACATACATACATACATACATACATACATATATACATGCATACTTATATACATGCATACGTATATACATGCATACGTATATACATACATACATACATACATGCATACTTATATACATGCATACTTATATACATGCATACGTATATACATACATACATACATACATACATACATACATACATACATACATACATACACACAGAGGCTGTTGCCTTCATTGACTTCACTAAAGCATTTGACCTAGTCGACCACAATTTAATCATCAAAAAGCTATCGACCTCGGGTTTTCGAGAAGTTTTATACCATCGCTTACAGATTTCCTTAGTGACTGACGCCAAGCCGTCTTACACTTCCGAGGGGCTGTCTCATCTTTTCAATCACTCATCTGTGATGTCCCCTGAGGCACCAGGATGGGACCGCTCTGCTTCCCCATGCTTATCAATGACGCCCTGAGAGAAATCTTTGCTCGCTGGAAATACGTCGACGACTCCACCAATGGGATCAGTGTGAATAACTCGGCTCCCGACTACACCGCCCTGCAGGATATAGTGAAAAGTCTCCAAAATTGAGCCACCGACAATCATGTCACCATCAACCATACCAAGACCATGGTTATGCACATCAAACTCTTCTCTGACCTTGTCCCACCTCCCACCATTACTTTAGGCTCCAACACACTCCAGGTTGTGGACTCCACCAAGCTCCTCGGCGTCACTATAGATAGCAAACTAAATTGGAAGATGCACGTCGGTACAATTGTCAAACCCTCCAGTTTTCTTCTCCACCTCCTCCGCCGACTCAATTCCCTCGGAGTTCTTGCGCCCGAGCTCCTCAGTTCTTACTCAATATTCATTCTTTCCAAACTCACCTGTGTCTCCCCTACCTGGTTTTCCTCACTAAATGCCATACAACGTAAACACCTAAAACAAATGCAAAAGAGGGCATGCAAGATTATTCTCTCCCCTTGTTACTCCACACACTGACCCTCTCGGCTCTTTCTGACCATCACCACGACCTCATCTGCAAATTTAGTGAGAAGCTTCTGCACCATCCTCGACACCGGTTCCTACTACCACCCGAGATCCCTCGTCCGCAAATTGCTGTTCCATACCATAACCGCATCCAGCCAATCCGAGCACGTAACTGATCGCTATAAGAACAGCCCAGTCCCAACCATTGTAGAAATTATCAACAACTCGTAATCAACCAATGTGATCATCCCAGCCAACCTTACCTTTTTGCACTGTTACTTTGTCGAAATGCCCTGTAGTATGGCCTTCTCCCCACCTTGTCATTATATATCATATTTGTATCACTTATGTTACTTGTATGTTATTTGTCAATCAAGTGACCCATTCCTCAATTAGGTAACTATATTTTCATCCTTCTGGCTGCCATGTTCTTTCAGTAAACCGTTAATTAATAATGATAATAATAATAATAATTATTATTATAATTATAATTGTAATAATAATAATTATAATAATAATAATAATTATGATTATGATTATGATTATGATTATGATTTTTACACGCACACAAACAAAAAACAAAAAAACATCAAATTTAATTACGCAAAAATATATCTATATAACTGTACCTATATCCATACCCTATACACATCGAAGAAAGGACATTAATTACCACACCTGTCTAATTTGCATATCCTTCCTGTTCATATAAATATTTTTCTCCGTCACCAAAATGCGACCAAGTAAATGAAGGTTCTGTAACATAGACTAATATGTGTGTGTTTAAGACGAGTATCTGGCAGTTCACATAAGATTTCAGTTATATATCAACTTTAAACTCCTGATAATACGGACCACAACAAAAGGCACTATCTTTTTTGGTATATTACGTGGGATTTATTTTCTAATTTACTTTTGAATTTATTGTGCATTTTAAAGGTGCACTGACTACATGAAATCAGGGTTGCAGGGTCACTTACAATCTTTATGAATTAACATTAAACACATATAATAAAAGAGGTTTGTGTCGAAATAATATTTTACTTTCTATATTAAAATTTTATGAAAGATTTATTCTACTTCAAGATTTATTATAATATGTAGCATAATACACCTTGACATATTAAAGACCCATTGAAATATTTTAACCGTAATGATAAACGCCCAAACTTTCCCTGGGGGACGGGGAGGGGGGCGGGGCGGCTGAGGTTAGGTTAGGTTTAATAATAGCTTAAGTTAGGTTGTGTTATATTTTAATAGGTTAACTTAGCTTAGATTAGCCTAGGTAAAGTTATATTATCATTAAGGCAATAATTAATCATAAGGTGGGTGCTAATCTTCAGGAGATCCATTACTATATCCTTGTTTAAGGTCACCGAGTTTAAATTATGCAAATGAAGGCACCAGATAATTATTAGTACTATCGTTAGCTTCATTTCTTCACCTCTCTCGTAAAAGTTAGCCCCATTATTCTTCATGGTATTTTTCTGTTTACTATTTTCATCTTTGTCCGATTTCTTCTTCGTCTCATTATTCCTATTTTCTTCTTCTTCTCTATATTCTATTTTCCTCTTCGTCTCTTTATTAAGTATTCCATTTCACCTCTTTATTTTTATTCGTTTCGTCTCTTTATCCTATATTGCTTGTGATTTCGGCAACATTTATAATTTTAGAGATGTGTAAGTCAGCTGAAGGACACTGATTAGCAGTTCAGTAACCCAGGAAGCCTCGAGAAGAAAACCATCACAACACACACGGGTGATCTATGAAACAAACAAACACAAACTGTACCAGATGATTAATAGTGAATGTAAGTAATAATAAAGAGATGGGAATTATTAACTATCGCTGGAAACAGAATAAGGAAACAGGAGGATATATTAATGATAGATTGTTAATAGTAGAACTGATTGTACAAAAAAAATAAAGAACAACTGCAGAAAAACATTAGGTGAATTGAATTGTGGAAAGAAGAACACGGAATCAGGGAAGACAGTAAGAAAATGTAATAAAAAACACTAAGAAATGAGAAGTGGGAGACACATACAGCGTAGAATAAATAATTCGAATAATTGAATTAATAATAAGCAACAAATGTGGAGGAGAAAACCAGGAAGAAAAAGATTTACCCCGAGGTTTCATGAGGAAATCGAAGACGAAATGATAGATAAACAAAGATAATACATAGGAGTAAATTACCATAAGAAGAAGAAGAAGAAGAAGAATGACAATAGATAGAAAAAAGAAGACTGAACAACTGAGGAAAGATTATGTACAGGAAGATGAATATAACACAGGGGAGTGTGACAATGAATCTGTGTGTTGTGTTAGTATGAGTGGCCTCCTACCCCCCTCCCCTCATGGCTACTCCTACACACACACTCAGCATGGCTACTCCTACACATACACACTCACACACACACTCCCAGCATGGCTACTCCTACACACACACACACACACTCTCAGCATGGCTACTCCTACACACACACACACACTCACACACTCTCAGCATGGCTACTCCTACACACACACACACACACACACACACACACTCCCAGCATGGCTACTCCCACACAACGCACCACACACACACACACACACACACACACACACCCCAGCATGGCTACTCCACACACACACACACACACACACTGCCAGCATGGCTACTCCTACACAACACACTCACACACTCACACACACACACCCAGCATGGCTACTCCTACACACACACACACACACACCCCAACATGGCTACCCTACACACACACACACTCACACACACACACACACACACCCAGCATGGCTACTCCACACACACACACACTCACACACATACACCCAGCAGCTACTCCTACACACACTCCCAACATGGCTACACACACCACACACACACACACACACTCCCAGCATGGCTACTCCCCACACACACCCAGCATGGCTACCATGGCTACACACACACCTACTCCCAACATGGCTACTCCTCACACACACACACACACACACACACACCCCAACATGGCTACTCCTACACACACACACACACACACAGACTCCCAACATGGCTACACCTACATACACACACACACACACACACACACACACACACCACTTCTTTCCTGAAAAGTCCATCAGATTACCCTCAGATGACTTGCCCTGGATCACACCTAGGATCAAAAGACTTACGCAGCAGTGAAACAGCGCCCGCTACAGGGCCCTTCACAACAAAATCATCCGTGAAATACGCGCTGTAAAGAAGTCCTACTAGCTCAACCAATTTGCAATATCTCAAGCAGACCAACATCAGTGAGTGGTATGGTAAGCTTAATGAACTCTGTGGACTAAACAATAAGATACACCCCCTTACTAATGGTGATGCAGCTGAACAGTCTAACAACCATTTCCCAACTATTTGCCAAACACTCCCCCGGCTAGACACAACCAGTCTCCCCCCTTACCTACCAGCCCCCTCTCACACTGACTTAGTGGAAGAATTTGAAGTAGCAATATGATCGGACAATCAGAAGATAAAGCGCTCCACCACCCCCATTGTCTTATCAATGAAACTCTTTAAGGAGTTCTTCCTGGAACTAGCGAAACGCCTCTGCTCCATCATCAATGTTTCCCTCACCCAAGCAAGATGCCCAACTGGGCTTATTGCAGGCGCCATATAACCTCAGCAATTTGACAACATGAAATTTTTTCACCACACACTGTCTTGTCAGCTTTCTCGACTTCATTACCGCCATCAAGAAAAACCGAAAGACGTCTGTAGCTGTTGTCTTCATTGATTTCACCAAGGCATTCGACCTAATTAACCACTATGTAATCATCAACAAAGCTTTTCGGATAAGTCTCATACCATGGCCTACAGACTTTTTAGTAACCTACGCCAAGTAACGCCAAGCCTTACGCTTTCGAGTATTGTCTTCACCATTCAGGCACCAAGATGGGACCGCTTTACTTCTTCATGCTTATCAATGATGTCCTGAGAGAAACTTGCGCTTGTTAGAAATACGTCGACGACTCCAGCATTGGGATCAGTGTAAACAATTCGGCTCCCGACTACAGCGCCCTCAAGAATATATAGAACAATCTCGAAGACGGCCACCAACAACCATGTCACCAACAACCATACCAAGACCATGGTTATGCACATCAACCTCTCCTCTGACCTTGTCCCACCTCCCACCATTACTTTGGACCCCAACACACTCCAGGTTGTGGACTCCACTAAGCTCCTCGGTGTCACTAATAGATAAAAGACTAAATTGGAAAGCACACGTCAGCACAATTGTCAAATCTCCCAGCTCTCGTCTCCACCTCCTCCGCCGACCTATGTCTCTCGCATTTCCCGCGCCCAAGCTTCTCAGTGCTTACTCAACATTCATACTTTCCAAGCTCACTTATGCTTCCCCTGCCTGCAGAAGAGGGCGTGCAAGAATATTCTCTCTCCCCGCTACTCCACATATGAAGAAGCACTCAACACACTGAGGAGGGGAGGGGAGGAGCAGCTCAGAAACAGGTATAATGAACTATCTAGGAATGTTAAGAAAAATGTAAGGAAAGCAAAGAGAGACTATGAAATCAAAATAGCAAGAGAATCCAAGGCGAATCCCAAGGGATTTTTCCAGGTATATAGGACAAAGGTCAAGGACAAAGTTGGGCCTTTAAAGTCAGGGAGGGGAGAAGTGATAAACGGCAGTGAAGAAATAAGCAAAGCATTGAACAGCTACTTCTTATCAGTTTTCACAGAAGAAATTTGCGATGAAATTCCAGCGGTGGAGCTGATATTTAAGGGAAAGGAAGAAGAGAAATTAAAGAATATCACTATCAGAAAAGAGGATGCTCTTAAGAAGATAAGTAAACTAAAGAAAACAAAATCTTCAGGGCCGGATGAAATTTTCCCTTGAGTCTTGAAAGAGTGTAGGGAACAGATTAGCGGACCCCTCGTAAACTTATTTACAAAATCATTAGACACAGGAGTTGTGCCAGACTTGTGGAAACAGGCAAATGTAGTACCCATATTCAAAAAGGGAGACAGAGCATCAGCGTCAAATTACCGGCCGATCAGTTTGACGTCAGTAGTGGGGAAATTTCTTGAATCAATTATAGCAGATAGCATCCGATCGCATCTAGAGAAAAGCAAATTAATCTACGACTCTCAACATGGGTTTACAAAGGGAAAATCTTGTCTAACAAATCTGCTAACGTTTTTTAGGAAAGTCTTCGAGGTAGTAGATAATGACGAAAATTACGATGTTATTTACTTAGACTTTAGCAAAGCATTTGACAGAGTACCGCATCAGAGGCTTCTGAGAAAAATTAAGGCTCATGGTATCGAGGGGAAAGTTTTAAATTGGATAAAATCATGGCTCACCGATAGAACGCAGAGGGTCAGCGTAGATGGTGTTAAATCTGAGTGGGGCCGTGTAACCAGTGGGGTTCCCCAGGGGTCAGTACTAGGCCCACTCTTGTTCATAATCTACATAAACGATTTAGATACTGGGATCAGCAGTGACATAAGCAAGTTTGCGGATGACACCAAAATAGGGCGGCAAATTAATTCAGGGCAGGATGCAAATGCATTACAGGAGGATCTAAATAAACTGCAGGGGTGGTCTGAAAAATGGCAAATGAAATTCAACACCAGCAAGTGCAGCGTACTTAATATTGGAAGAACAAATACTTATAATGTATACAGCCTTAACAACATCAACCTAGAGAAGTCGACTTGTGAAAGAGACCTAGGGGTACTTGTAAGCCCGGACCTACGGAAAACAGTGCGTTAAGAGGCAAACAGAGTATTGGGTTTTATATCTAGAAGTGTAAGTAACAAGAGTGCAGAGGTCTTATTGCAACTATATCTTGCGCTAGTCAGGCCGCACCTCGATTATGCGGTTCAGTTCTGGTGCCCCTATTATAGAATGGATATAAATTCACTAGAGTCGGTGCAGCGAAGAATGACAAAAATGATTCCGGGACTTAGAAACCTTCCATATCAGGATAGGTTAAAGAAACTTAACTTGCATTCCCTAGAAAGACGAAGAGTGCGGGGAGATATGATAGAAGTATTTAAGTGGGTGAAAGGAATCAATAAAGGGGATATAGATAAAGTTCTTATAATATCCGAGCAGGATAGGACTCGGAGCAACGGATTCAAGTTGGATAAGTTTAGGTTTAGGAGGGAGATAGGAAGAAACTGGTTCACAAATAGGGTGGTGGACGAGTGGAACAAGCTTAGCAGCTTTGTAGTAAGTGCGGGAACTCTGGAAAGTTTCAAAAGGAGGCTAGACAGATTCATGGATGATAGAGAGTGGTAGTAACTCTCGACAGGAGCTGCCATGCACAGGCCAACCGGCCTATTGCAGACTCCTTATGTTCTCTCGGCTCGATCTGGTCATCACCCTGACCTAATCTGCAAATTTTGGGAGAAGCTTCTACGCCTTCCCCCCACACCGGCTCTTGCTTCCATCCCTTGCCCACGATTTCCTGTTCGACACTACAACCGCATCCAGCCCATATGAGCACATACAGATCGTTATAATAGCAGCACATTCCCAACCATTGAAAAAATTATCAATAAATCGTAGTCAACCAGTGTGTTTATTCCCTGCCAATCTTACTTTTGCACTGTTAGAATGTTGAAATTTCCCGTTTTATGACCTCACCTAGTTGTTATATATCGTACGAGCGGAATCGCCGCCCTCCAGGCGGCTCTTTCGCTAGGCCACGGTAAGAAGCCACCCTCCTGGAGGCTCCACATTGTCTCACTGTAGTGCATTAAGGTAGACCACATTTTTGGTTTTGCCATTAGCAGCAAGTATGTATAGATTTTTGCCAGTTCCCACTCGGGAGCATCCAGCATAAAACTGTCCATGAGAGAAGCAAGGAAACACCAGGTTTAGGCCAACCATCTTTAGGGACTGTCCCTGGCTTTTGTAGATGGTCATGGCAAAACTCACTTTAACCGGGAACTGAAGTCGCTTGAACTCAAATGGCATGTCAGTGGTGATGAGAGGTATCCTTGGTATAAAAACGTCCTCTCCTTTAGCTTTTCCTGTCAGTATTGTAGCTTCCAGTACATGTTGCATCATGTCCTTCACCACCAGTCTTGTGCCATTGCAGAGGATTGGTGGTTCAAGATTTCTTAAGAACATTATAGGAGTTCCAATCTTGAGAGTGAGGTGGTGAGGAGGCATTCCAGCGGGCTCCAAAGAATTAAGGAATTCTGCAGGGTACTGGACTGCTTGGTCCTGGTCGATTACTGTTTCAACAGATTTGAATGAGGTCTCACTGCCTGGAAGCTGTCTGAGTAGAGTCATGTTGATTTCAGCCACTGTATCATTCTTTGGTGCCAGAATTGCGCGTTCACGCAGCCACTTGTGATCCTTGTAGTGGTGGATAATGTTTGGGTAGACCATGTTAGTGAGCTCAGTTGAGCACTTTACAACATTTTCACATCCTTGAGGAATGATTATTTGTCCTTCTGAATCAACAGGGAAAGTTCCATTCCCAATCTGTAGTAGAAGGTTTGCAAACCGTCCAGCATCCTGATCTTGTTTTATGTACTCTCATGTTTGTGGATAGGGTGAGTGTCTGAACACTTCTCCAAAGGTATGATGCCTTGAGGCACGCATTCAGTTCATCAGTTGGAGTGCTTCAAGGAATGACAGGTAGGGTCTGGCGAAAGTCTCCAGCAATGACCATGATCTGGTCATTTTCTCGTGTGTCTTGCAAGGTCCTGTCCAATGCTTCAAACGCTAACTTGTGAGACATAGTGCATTCATCCCAGACTATGAGGCTGCATTTTTCTAAGAGTTTTGCCTTTGCCGATCCTTTTTTGATGTTGCACACTGGATTCTCATTGTGAGCGAGGTTGAGAGGCAGTTTAAAAGTTGAGTGTGCAGTACGTCCTCCTTCTAGTAGTGTTGCAGCAATGCCTGAGGATGCCACAGCAAGAGCAAATTTCCTCTGATGACGTACTTTGGCCAACAGAAGGTTGATCAGGAATGTTTTTCCTGTCCCGCCAGATGCATCGAGAAAGATCATACCTCACTGCTCCACTTGTATCGCTTGCAAGATCTGTTCATAAGCATTCGCTTGATCATGCACCAGGTGAGGCTCATTTTCTTCACGAAAATTCACCAGAACTTCAACTGAGTAGTCTGTCTCTCTGAGCAACTCCCTGTTTTCAACTGCTGGTTCTTCTCGGTTTGGGGAAGGCAATCCAAAATCAGTCAGGTTTTTTCCGCATAGCTCCATCACTTTGTCTTCCAGCATGATCAGAGGCCTGTTGAACATGTCATCCATGAACTCAATCTCTTGACCAGGATGTTCTCTTCTTGCTTGATGAAGCAAATCCTCTGAAAGACTTTCTTGGTGGTTTTTCCAGAGGCTGGCTTGGGTTGGAAAGTCCACATGTAGCGATCATGATGGCAAACAGGTTCCTCATTCTCATTGGCGATTGAGTAGCTGCTGCCTCTTCTAATGTGTCATTCCAGTGACCATCATCTTCCAGAAGGCCAAGGAGATTGCACGCTTCCTGATAGGTTCTGCAGACTTGTCCATTCACTGTCTTGAGTGCTGCATATGATGTTGGGCCACGGATGTGGTGCAAAAGTAGTCTCAAACAACAGCATTCAAAGTTGTTTGGGTGAACCGTGTAGACACGTCCCAAAGCATTGCCAGACTTTATCCCTGGATATCCTTCAACGGTACAGCAAAGTATATTTTTTTAGCATTAAACTGTTATTATTTTATTGTCTAATCATCACTACATATAACACCACCCATCATCACTACATATAACATTATCATCCATCATCACTACATATAATATCATCCATCATCAACTACATATAACACCATCCATCATCACTACAGATCGGTAAAGTAGTTTCCGAGATTCTCGTGCGGACACACACACACACAAACACACAGACATACTTCTTTGTTTTATATATATAGATTATATCATATTTATATCGATTATATTATTTGTTGATCAAGTTACTTATTTCCTAATTATGTAAATGTATATTTTCTGCCTTTTGGCTGCTATGTTCTTTCAATAAACCAGTTTATTATTATTATTATTATTATTATTATTATTATTAGTAGTAGTAGTAGTAGTAGTAGTAGTAGTAGTAGTAGTAGTAGTAGTTTTATTATTATTATTATCATTCTTACACACACACACACACACACACACATACATCCGAGAATCGCATGTATTAATTAATCGTCAACAGGTTAATTGCCAAGTAAAGTAACTTATATTAAGGTGTTTTCCCCCACTAATGCACCCACTGAAGCCATAAATTAGAAAAACACTTTTTGTGTATGTGTGTTTGTCTAAGGCAGAAGTAAGAAGGATTTGTAGTCGAGATATAAATGATGAAATGGATCTAGATTTAGTACGGGTGTGTGTGTGTGTTGTTGTGGTGTGTTAGCGGTTGTAATAGTAAATATCACAGTGTGCTCTACAGTATATGTGTGTGTATGGACGTTTGTGTATTAGTATTTTGAAACCGTAGTTATCAGAATGTGCTTTATGTATGTGTTAGTAGTTGTGGAAGTTGTGGTAGTTGTGGTGTGTGCTAATAATTGTGGAAGGTGTAGTGAGTATTAATTGTCGTGGTGGTTCTGGTCTGTATTAGCAGTTGGGGTATTTGTGGTGTATTAGTAATTGTGGTAGTTGTGGTGGTAAATATTAGAGTATAGTGTTTGCGTTTCTGATGATTGTGATAGTTATGGTGTGTGTTTCTAGTTATGGTGGTAAATATTGGATTGTGGTGTGTGCTTGTGTTTGTTAGCTAGGGTAGTAAGGGGTAAGTATAATGATAATAGATAAACAGACCTTGGAAGTACTTACGTATGGAATTTCCAAAATAAGGGACAAGGACTCGTTAATCTTCTCTCTGCCAGACAAAGACACAAACATAGATAAATCACTAAGTCTTGCAATTTCGTTAATTCAGGGGCGATTTACAGCAATTAAAGCCATCATTAGTGCTCTTTATGTGATAGTTTGGAGTTTAATGATTATTTAAAATATTCGAGAGTCGGTCATTACTAGATTGTATGTGGGAGTATATATATATATATATATATATATATATATATATATATATATATATATATATATATATATATATATATATATATATTTATTTATTTATACACTTCATTTTTAGTCCATATAACACTTGGACTTTGAACATATAATCAACAACCTCAGCAGCCAGTACTTGAACCCTCGACTTACTGTGTGGGACCAGGGAATGTTACCTACCATGCCACAAGGACACTAAAAGCAATAACAAAGTCTAGAACTGCTTTTAGTGTCCTTGTGGCATGGTCGGTAACGTTCCCTGATCCCACACAGTTGGTCGAGGGTTCAAGTCCTGGCTGGTGAGGTTGTTTATTATATATATATATATATATATATATATATATATATATATATATATATATATATATATATATATATATATATATATATATATATATATATGTGTGTGTGTGGTCACACACAGGGTGGTGAAATGCATCTAGAGTGGTAGCATTATGTTAGTGTTAAAGTGAAAGCACTGCTTGCTCCCTCTCGCTTTCAGCTGCCTCCACTGGCTAACCCTCGTGGCGAACAGGGAAGCAATTTGCATAAGTCTTCCCCTGCCAGTACACAGCCTCTTTACCATCACGACTCCTGCTGTGCCTCCTCCTGGCAACACACGGTAACTGGGTACCTCGTGGGCCCAGGCTAGATCAACAGGGGATCTCGGAGTAGCAATGGGCCCCAAAGGGTCGGCGCATAAACCCACTGACATGTGGACACGTCCTGGCGCCTACCAACTACCGTCCCGCTGCCTTGCGGATTATCCTTGGCAGGTATAAGGCTACGGGAGTAAACCCCGAAAGAAAAATCTGCGGTGGAGCCTCGCACCAGACAAACATGCTTACTGAGCTCCAACAAGACCCCAACGGCGGTATAGGCGGAAGAGGTGACCACCGTGGAAACCCAACAACTACACCGGCAGACGAAGGCAAATGCCTGATGGACAGGCTACTAAGGTGAAACCCAACAAACTAGGCTATCGGCAGTCCATTGCAACTTCCCTCTCCCCAGTCGTTGCAACACTTGCACCACTGGCTCAGGAAGAGGGAGAGCCAAAATGTGTGGTTGCAGCCTCCGTTCCTACCTCACCACATATGTCAACTCACGTGCAGCCGCATCATCCAGCTCATTTATATCACTCATCTTCATCATCAAAACCCCTATAAACCCTCAAAAGTCCTATGGCGACAGACGAGTGGCGAAGGGGACAGGCATAGTTGACTGCCAGGAGTCTCTAGTCCAGAGGTTCTTAACCTGGGGTCCATGTTTGGGCTTGAGGGGGTCCGTGAAGGTCAGATAAAAATTTAACATCTATATTCACTATATTTTTGTCAATATATACTCATTGCATGCAAAGTTGTGCTTATGTGCATTTTTCGAGGGAGGGGGTCCATAGTTTTCACCAAATTCTCAAAGGGGTCCGTGACTCAAAAAAAGGTTAAGAACCACTGCTCTGGTCACAACTCTGCACTTGTTCTGTACAGATAAGATGGTTGTTCATGCACTGGGATCTAGGTAGCAGTGCAATCCGGTCCTGTCTGTGCGACACAGCAGCCCTTTCGAAGAGCCACTCTGTTCACCCCACATGGGAAGGGGGCTAGAAAAGGTGCCCTAAACATAGCCTGCCTAAAAAAAACAACCTGATGGGCAACCGCACTCAGAAGGTCATCTTTATGCGGTCGAAAACACAAGTATAATCACAGATCAAAACGAAACAAACTATACAGCCTCCTATGGTCGCTGCATGGAATGTCAGGACCCTTTTGGATACTGGCACAAATGTGCGTCCTGAAAGAAGAACCTCCTCGTGGCAAAAGAGCTGGCTAGATATAACATCGACATAGCAGCCATTAGTGAGTCCCGGCTCCCAGACGAGGGTTGACTCACAGAACGGGGGTCTGGCTATGTCTTCTGGAAGGGTAAGCCTGCTGCAGAAAAAAACCTCATTTATGGAATTGGCTTTGCCATTTACCAACTCGTCCTACATAGCTGAAATGCCTGTTGGGATCTATGAGGGCCTCATGACGCTCAGAGTCACACTGAATCACTAACTTCATCAGTGCATACGCCATAAAACTGGATGCAGAAGTTGACATCAAGAAGGCCTTTTACTCCAACCTTGACAGAGTGCTAACCTCTATCCCCAGAGAAGATAAGGTTGTGCTCCGTGGTGACTTAAATGCCAGAGTTGGTAGACATGCTGACATTTGGCAGGCAACCATAGGAAGATATGGACTAGGCCTACTCCTCCTCAGCAAATGTGCTTCACACAACCTCACTATCACCAATACCTTGTTTAGGCAGGCCGACAAGCGCAAGGGTTCGTGGCAACACTCACGATCCAAATACTGGCATCTCTTTGACTACATCATTGTCATAGAAAGAGATCTTCGAAATGTCCTCATCACCCAACCACTGTGACACAGATCATCGGCTCCTCAGAGCCAAGCTCTCACTTCATGTCGCCCCAAAACGGTGAAGGCAACAAGCCTCCATAAGACGTTTTAATACTAAGCGTCTGGAGGATCCCGCGGTGGAACATGATTTCAGAGAGCAGCTCGAACATGGGCTGATAAACAACCCAACAACAAAAAAACAAAATCACAATGCCCCAATGGAGTATTCTCAATACTGTCATAACAAAAACCTGCTGAGAGACCCTCGGCCAGGTCGAAAGAATACACCAGGACTGGTTTGATGAAAATTACACGGAAATCAATGTACTCATCGATTATAAACGTGCTGCCTTTACTGACGGGCAGAACAACCTTAAGTCTAGGATCAAAATTGATACCTTCCCCTAGACGAAAATCGCGGCCCAACGCCGAACTCCGCAAACTAAAGAAGCACAGGCTTAAAAATAAAACATGTGAAACGCAAAAACTTGTACATCAACACAAGATGCGCGAAATTTTAAATTTTACTAAAAAAATTTATAGGGCAATCACTCATGGCACAGCCTCCCTCCGCTCATCAGAAAGTAACTCCCTAACTAAAGATGAAGAAGGCATCTGTCAGTGCTGGAAAGAGCACTACGATTCGCTGCTCAACCGAAACACCGATGTGGATGTCCTGACTATCCAGCAGGACCCTCAGCATCCAGAGCTGACCCATCTCGGCTATTCTCCATTACTGGATGAATGTAGCTACTGCCATCAAACAGATGAATAATAACAAAGCCTCAGGGCTTGATGGTATCCCAGCCGAGGTGTATAAAGCAGGAGGACCTCTGCTTACACGCCGTCTCCACTCCATCCTAGACAATATATGGGAAAAGGAGGAAATTCTCCAAGCCTTAACAGACGCCTCCATCGTCAATATTCATAAGAACAAGGGAGACCGGTCAGACTGTGGCAACTACCGCGTGATCTCGCTGCTGTCCGTAGCTGGCAAGATCATCCCCCGAGTCCTCCTAAACAGACTACTACCTGAGGTGGAAAACTTCCTCCGAGAATCTCAATTTGGCTTTAGACCATCACGTGGCACCATTGACATGATCTTGCTGCCCGCCAGATACAGGAAAAGTACAGAGAATAGCGCCGTGACCTGTACATGGCCTTTATCGACCTAACCAAGGCCTTACACTCTGTCAACAGGGAAGCCCTCTGACAGACCCTCAACCGGTTTGGCTCCCCACCAAAATTCATCGCAGTGTGAGACAACTCCACGACGGCATGAACGGCAGTGTCCTGCACAATCGCACCCAGACTGAGTTCTTCCCCATCCAGAGGGCTTCCCTATTGACCGAGTCGAAGGCCTTGGTCAGGTCGATGAAGACCATGTACAGGTCACGACGCTGTGCTCTGCACTTTTCCTGTATCTGGCGAGCAGCAAAGATCATGTCAGTGATACCATGCGATGGTCTAAAGCCACATTCAGATACTGGGAGGAAGTATTCCGCCTCAGGAAGAAGTCTGTTTAGCAGGACTTGGGGGATAATCTTGCTCGCTATGGACAGCAGCGAGATCCCACGGTAATTGCCACAATCTGACTTGTCTCCCGAGTTCTTATAAATATTGACAATGGAGGCGTCTTTAAAAGCTTGGGGGATTTCCTCCTTTTCCCATATATTCTCCAGGAGAGAGTGGAGACGGCTGGTAAGCAGGCATCGGCCTGATTTATACACCACACACACAAACACACTACTACTACTACTTTGCTGTCACTTGGAATGGAGTATGACGATCATCCAGCTATGATACAATGGTATGAGTTATTAAAGATGTCACCTACGTTGGTGATTTCTGAGGTGACTAAAGAGGTCGATATGGGAGCGGCAGGGTCGATCACAGATGTTGCACATGTGGGGGCTACATCAAGTGTGGGATGGGTGGCGTTAGCATCCTTCCGGCGTTGGCGCTTGTCTGGCTCGTTATGCAGTGGTGCTTTTCCAAATGTTACAGTATTAAGTAACCGTCTCCCTGGTGAGCGGGTCGATTTGGCACTTTTTCAGGTTTGTCTTAAGATTATCCTTATACCTTTTCAGATACCCGCCAGCGTTTCGTTTACTATTCGTTAGGTGACTGTAAAGTATCTGCTCTGGCAGTCTACTGTTGTCCATGCAGGTAACATGGCCATTGTGTACCGAAGTGCTCTGGGTGCACGTTTACCAAAGTGCTCTTGGGTGCATGTGTACTGAAGTAATAATAATAATAATAATAATTAACGGTTTATTGAAAGAGCGTGGCAGCCAGAAGGCTGAAAATATACAGTTACATATTTGGGGAATGGGTTACGAATTACAAATAATATACAAGTGACATAAGTGACACAAATAAGACATATAGTAACTTAGATGGGGATCAGCTCAAAATACAGTTCATTTCAACATAGTGACAGTGTAGGGAGCAGTGTTTACTGGGAGTGAATACACTGATTTATTACATGTTATTGATAATTTTTACAATGGTTGGGACTGGGCTGTTCTTATAGCGATCAGTTCGTGCACGTATGGGCTGGATGTGGTTGTGGTGTCGAACAGCAATTCTCGGACAGGGGATCTCAGGTGGTAGTAGGGGCCGGTGTCGGGGATGGTGTAGAAGCTTCTTACCAAATTTGCAGATGAGGCCGTGGTGATGGTCAGTGAGAGTCGAAAGGGTCAGTGTGTTGAGCGCTTCTTGATATGTGGAGTAGGAAGAGGAGAGAATAATCTTGCATGCCCTCTTTTGCACTTTTTCTAGGTGTTTACGTTGTGTGGCAGTTAGGGAGGAAGACCAGGTGGGGGAGGCATAGGTGAGCTTGGGAAGTATGAATGTTGTGTATACACTGAGGAGCTCGTGTGCGGGAACTCCGAGGGACTTGAGTCGGCGTAGGAGGTGGAGACGGAAACTGGAGGATTTGACAACTTCACTGACGTGTGGTTTCCAATTTAGTTTGTTGTCTGGTGACGCCGAGGAGCTTGTGAAATCTACAACCTGAGTGTGTTCGACCTAGGGTAATGGAAGGAGGTGGGACAATGTCGGAGGAGAGGTTGATGTGCATAACCATGGTCTTGGTATGGTTGATGGTGACATGGTTGTTGGTGGCCCAGTTTTGGAGACTGGTCAATAAATCCTGAAGGGCGGTATAGTTGGAGCAGAATTGTTGACGCTGATCCCAATGGTGGAGTCGTCGACATATTTCCAGTGAGCAGGGTTTCTCTTAGGGCATCATTGATGAGCATAAGGAAGCAGAGTGGTCCCATCTTGGTGCCTTTGGGGACGCCACAGGTGAGTGACTGAAAGGTGGAGACAGCCCTCGGAAGCAAGCGCACAGCTTGGCGTCGGTCACTGAAGAAGTTCAAGTTATGGTATGAGACTTCTCCGAAGCCCGAGGTCAATAGCTTTGTTTATGATTATATTGTGGTCGACTAGGTCGAACGCTTTAGTGAAATCAATGAAGGCGACACACAGACGTTTTTCGTTTCGAGATGGCGGTATATGTAATCGAGAAAGCTGACAAGACAGTGAGTGGTGGAGAAGTTTTCATGTTGCCAAATTGCTGAGGGTCTACGACTCCTGCAATATCAGCATAAGCCCAGTCAAACACAAAACTTTCACAGATTAGGCTGGGTATTGGGGTGATTGCAATAGGTCGTAGCTGATTTATGAGGCTGCTCTTGGGTGCATGTGTACCGAAATGCTCTTGGGGCATGTGTACCGAAGTGCTTCTGGCGTATGTGTACCGGCGTCTTGGGTGCAAGTGTACCGAAATGCTTTGGGTGCACGCGTACCGAAGTGTTGGGTGCACGTGTAACGAAGTGCTCTAGGGTGCATATGTACCGAAGCGCTCTTGGGGCATGTGTACCGAAGTGCTCTTGGCATGGTGCCAATCGAATCGTCTGGGTGCATGTGTACCGGTGCACCAGAGGCTTGGTGCAAGTGCATGTGGGTAACCGAAGTACTTTGCGCATGTGTACCAAAATGCTCTTGTCCATGTACCGAAGTGCTCTTGTGCATGTGTACCGAATTGTCGGTGCATGTGTACCGAAGTGCTGTTGTGCATCGTACCGAAGTGCTGTTATGCATGTACCGAAGCGCCTCTGGCTGCATGTATACCGAAGTGCTCTTGGGTGCATGTGTACCGTGCTCTTGGGTGCATGTGTACCGAAGTGCTCTTGGGTGCGCATGTGCAACGAAGCGTTTTGCGCACGCAGTACCAAAGTGCTCTTTGTGCATGTGTACCGAAGTGCTCTTTGGTGCATGTGTACCGAAGTCCTCTTGAGTGCAAGTGTACTGAAGTCCTCTTGGGTGCACGTGTACCGAAGTGCTCTTGGGTGCATGTGTGCCGAAGTGCTCTTGAGTGCACGTGTACGGAAGTGCTCTTGGGTGCATGTGTACCGAAGTGCTCTTGGGTGCATGTGTACCGAAGTGTTTTGGGTGCATGTGGCACCGAAGTGCTCTTGCATGTAACCGAATTGTTTTGGGTGCAAGTGTACCGAAGTTATTGGGTGCATGTGTACCAGAGTGAATTGGGTGCAAGTGTACCGAGGTGTTTGGGTGCACGTGTACCGAAGTGCTCTTGGTGCATGTGTCGAAGTGCTCTTCGGTGCATGTACCGAAGTGCTATTGGGTGCATGTACCAGAGTTCATTGGCATGTGTACCGAAGTGCTCTGGTGCATGTGTACCGAAGTGCTTTGGCATGTGTACCGAAGTGCTCTTGGGTGCATGTGTACCGACGTGCTATTGGGTGCATATGACAGAGTTCATTGTGCATGTGTACCGAAGTGCTCTTTGTGCATGTGTACCGAAGTGCTCTTTGTGCATGTGTACCGAATTGTCGGTGCATGTGTACCGAAGTGCTATTGGGTGCATGTACCAGAGTTCATTGGGTGCATGTGTACCGAAGTGCTCTTTGGTGCATGTACCGCTGCCTGGCATGTTAGCGTCTGGGTGCATGAAACGAAGTGCTCTTGGGTATGTGTAAACCATGTTCTTGGGTGCAGATACAGATAAAGTGCTTCTTGGGTGCATGTACCGAAGTGCTCTTGGCATGTGTACCGAAATGCTCGGTCTATAAAATCGAAGGTTTGGCATGTACTGAAATGTTCTTGGGCATGCATACATGTACCTAAGCGCTGTTGGGTGCATGTGTACCGAAGCCATTTTCACATGCACTGAAATGCTCTTGGGACAGAACTGAGGTTTTGCGCATGTGTCACCGAAGTTCTTAGGTGTATGTGTACCGAAGTGTTCGGGTGCATGTGTACCGAAGTGCTCTTGGGTGCAT
>NW_024750823.1:0-18226 GCF_018991925.1 Homarus americanus
CATATAACACCATCCACCATCACTACATATAGAACCATCCAACACGACATATAACACCATCCAACATCACTACATATAACACCAACCATTATCACTACATATAATATCATCCATCATCACTACATATAACTCCATCCATCATCACTAC
Organism: Homarus americanus; assembly: GCF_018991925.1. NCBI lineage: Eukaryota > Metazoa > Arthropoda > Malacostraca > Decapoda > Nephropidae > Homarus > Homarus americanus. The sequence goes on from NW_024750823.1 coordinate 149, forward strand.
ATATGACACCATCCAGCATCACTACATATAACACCACCCATCATCACTACATATAACATCATGCATCATCACTACATATAACACCATCCATCATCACTACATATAAAACCCACCTATCATCACTACATATAATATCATCCATCATCACTACATATAACACCATCCAACATCACTACATATAACACCACCCATCATCACTACATATAACATCATCCATCATCACTACATATAACTCTATCCATCATCACTACATATAACACCATCCAGCATCACTACATATAACACCAACCATCATCACTACATATAACATCATGCATCATCACTACATATAACACCATCCATCATCACTACATATAAAACCATCCTATCATCACTACATATAACATCATCCATCATCACTACATATAACACCATCCATCACTACATATAGAACCATCCTATCATCACTACATATAATATCATCCATCATCACTACATATAACACCATCCAACATCATTACATATAACACCACCCATCATCACTACATATAACATCATCCATCATCACTACATATAACACCAACCATCATCACTACATATATCATCATGCATCATCACTATATATAACACCATCCATCATCACTACATATATTACCCTCCTATCATCACTACATATAACACCATCCATCATTACTACATATAACGCCATCCTTCATCACTACATATAACGCCATCCTTCATCACTACATATAACACCATCCATCATCACTACATATTATAACACCATCCATCATCTCTACAAACACCAGTCCTCAACACTATAGTGATAAACAGAGCTTCATTTTGTTGTCAATTTCTTTAAATTCCAACCTTATTAAACCGTAATTCTTTCTGTATGGTCAAATTTTGATTTGACCTCAGTGAGAGAGCTGTTAGTGTCAGTAAATCACAATGGTGTTCCGACGCACTGTAACAAAAGTTTCAAAGGTTGAGGTGAAGCCTTGCCAGGTGAAGGAGAAAGGCCCCCGATCTAACAAACTGCAGACCACAAAGCACACTAAACCTCAAAACAACAAGAAGAAGAAGGAAACTACCACTTTCTGCCATGTACAAAAGGACCAGTACCTGCCATGGGGAGACTACATCTTCACTGGGAAAAAGACAAAGAACAACAAGAAGCGTTGACCCAACATTTCTGATATTTAAACTAATAAAAAACATATTAATTGATTTTGTTTGTATTATTTATGCTTTTATTATTTTCAACTGTAAACGTGCTGTTTTGGGAATATATTTTGAGTTACATAATATCTAGGTACAGCAGTTTATTTCACTGTATCTCCTTGTGTGAGTGTGTGGGTAGTGTGTGGATAGTGTGTGGGTACTATGGGTGTGTGGGCATTATGGAGAACTAGTCATGGCTAACTGTGACCCTATATACGGGTTACATCGGCCTCAACGCCCTTGTCTCAGCGCTATCTCATATATCCAAATTTCACATATTTGAAAGTATTAGATAACCAAAATATCTGGAAAATATTTAGTTAAAAATACAAATAATAAAAAAAAAATCGAAAACAGAAAGAAAAAACAATACCCGTGAAAGTGGAAATAAGGAGGAGGCAGAGCAGACGATACACAGGACGGCAGTAATCATCATCCCCGTGTGAACCAGCCAGAGAAGAACTCCTTCGCCTCACCGTCCACCCATATACGATCAGCTGAGTGAAGTTGCCTCGTGTTGCAGTAAACTTTATCTGTAAAAGGACAATTTACTTTTACTTTTATTGTTTATCTTACTGTTTATAACTGTTTATTTTCTCTTACATAATGTACACTAAGTATGGGAGTGTACAGTAAGTTATCCCGGATGGCAACAAATTCACATTCGTCTTGCAAATATTAAAACATTACCCTAACAACAGTATTGTATAACAACATGAGCTAAAGTGATGTGTAAAAAGGTGGGTTGCAAAAAAAGAAATATTATTCTTTTAAGTCTTTTTCAGTTTGTTCAGTGTTAACAACATTATAGGTCATATTTCATGCAGTATGCACAGTCACCCAGCACTACACCTTCCTCATCCACCCCTACACCTTCCTCACCCATCACTACACCTTCCTCATCCACCCCTCCACCTTCCTCACCCAGCGCTACACCTTCCTCATCCACCACTACACATTCCTCATCCACCACTACACCTTCCTCACCCAGCACTACACCTACCTCACCCACCTCTACACCTTCCTCACGCAGCACTACACCTTCCTCACGCAGCACTACACCTTCCTCATTCACCCCTACACCATCCTCACGCAGCACTACACCTTCCTCACCCAGCGCTACACCTTCCTCACCCAGCGCTACACCTTCCTCATCCACCACTACACATTCCTCATCCACCACTACACCTTCCTCACCCAGCACTACACCTTCCCCCACCCACCCCACACCTTCCCTCATTCACCCCACACCTTCCCTCACGCAGCACCACACCCTCATCCACCCCCACACCTTCCTCACGCAGCACTACACCTCAGTCCACCCCTACACCTGCCCTCACCCAGCACTACCTCATCCACCCCTACACCTTGCTCACAACCAGCACTACACCTTCCTCATCCACCCTACACCTTGCCTCACCCAGCACTACACCTTTCATCATCCACCACCACACTTTTGCCTCACCCAGCACTACACCTTCCCTCATCCACCCCTACACCTTTAAAGTTCTCACCCAGCATTACACCTTCCTCATCCACCCCTACACCTTTGCCTCACCCAGCACTACACCTATCTCATACACCACCACACCTTTCCTCACCCAGCACTACACCTTCCTCATCCACCCCTACACCTTGCCTCACCCAGTACTACTCCTTCCTCATCCACCCCTACACCTTGCCTCACCCAGCACTACACCTTCCTCATCCACCCCTACACCTTGCCTCACCCAGCACTACACCTATCTCATCCACCACCACACCTTTCCTCACCCAGCACTACACCTTCATCATCCACCACCACACCTTGCCTCAGCCAGCACCACACCTCAGCCCTCATAACACTAGTACACTGTGTAGGCGTATGAGAGGATCACTTCCTATAGAAGAGCCCAGTGTAAATTTATCTAAGCAATCAAACTTTCTTTCTCATCCTGTGTTCATTATAAGTTTTGTATGCATATTAAGAGCTTGAATCCTTATATTTTCAAGATCTATCTTAAACATGAAGCTTACTTAACAGCTTGTGGTTATACCCAGGCAGAATTTCAAGAGAATAGCTGTATATAAGCACTTAGTGTCTCCGGGGTGGTTAGAATATGTTTTTCATACTGAAAAAATATGCAGCTTTCAGAGCCTTACCATTTTTATTATGAGTAGCAATAAACATTAGATGTGGTGTTTGCAGTCAAATGGGTTTAAGTCCTAATAGGCCCGAGTCTAACCTAACCACAGTGCTAGTATACAGGTTAAGTTGAGCTAGGTTATGTTGGCATTAATCAGAACTTAGGACCCAGGCGACCAGTGGATGTTGATGCGCTAACCTCCAAGATTTTTTTAATAATCAGGCGTCCCTCAGTTCAACCTTCTATTAAATATTAGTGTTTACATGTGGAATTATTTAATACAGTTTGACAGTTTCTTTATCGGCAACAAGAGTAGTGAATAAAATATACGAGAAACGAAAAACAAAATAAAGTAGAAAAAAAATAGATAAAAGGAAAATATAATTCCATTCCATCACAGACAATCACGGCCCCTCTCTCCCATTCACCTCTTCCATATTGACTACCAAAGGTATCATCATGACTCATAACACTAACACACACACACATACACACACACATGATCCAGATCTGTCCCTCATTTTTGCAGACTCTTGCCTCTATCCGCAGCTCCATTAGTCCCTCCTCCACCATCACAAGGGGAAGTGTTTCCCAATATTACCCGCGAGGAAGGAAGGAACCAGAGAGAGATTTTCTCCTGGGGTACAGAATGAATTTTTAGTCTTTTTCAAGTTTTACGGAAGAGAGAGGATAGGAAGAAACTGGTTCACAAATATGTGGTGGACGAGTGGAACAAGCTTAGCAACTTTGTAGTAAGTGCGGGAACTCTGGAAAGTTTCAAAAGGAGGCTAGATAGATTCATGGATGATAGAGAGTGGTAGTAACTCTCGACAGGAGCTGCCATGCACAGGCCAACCGGCCTATTGCAGACTCCATATTTTCTTATGTTCTTATGTTCTTATCTATCTATCTATCTATCTATCTATCTATCTACTGTATTTATCTATTTATATCTATTTTATTAACTCACCTGTACCATTAATCATCAGTTTATTTATCTTAATCTTTTTCCCATTTTGATTTATTCCTCTTAACTATGTATGTATCTACACCCACAAACAAACCTACTATCCACGCCCTACACCCACAAACAAACCTACTATCCACGCCCTACACCCACAAACAAACCTACTATCCACGCCCCACACCCACAAACAAACCTACTATCCACGCCCCACACCCACAAACAAACCTACTATCCACGCCCTACACCCACAAACAAACCTACTATCCACGCTCTACACCCACAAACAAACCTACTATCCACGCCCCACACCCACAAACAAACCTACTATCCACGCTCTACACCCACAAACAAACCTACTATCCACTCCCTACACCCACAAACATACCTACTATCCACTCCCTACACCCACAAACAAACCTACTATCCACGCTCTACACCCGCAAACACACACTACTATCCACGCCCCACACCCACAAACATACCCACCATCCACCCTACACCCACAAACAAACCTACTATCCACGCCCCACACCCACAAACAAACCACTATCCCCTACACCCACAAACAAACCTACCATCCACGCTCCCACACCCACAAACACACCTACTATCCACGCCCCACACCCCCAAACAAACCCCACTATCCACGCCCCACACCCAGCCAAACAAACCTACTATCCACTCCCAAACACCCACAAACAAACCTACTATCCACTCCCTACACCCACAAACATACCTACTATCCACACCCTACACCCACAAACAAACCTACTATCCACGCTCTACACCCACAAACACACCTACTATCCACGCCCCACACCCACAAACAAACCTATTATCCACGCCCCACACCCACAAACAAACCTACTATCCACGCCCCACACCCACAAACAAACCTACTATCCACGCCCTACACCCACAAACAAACCTACTATCCACGCCCCACACCCACAAACAAACCTACTATCCATTCCCTACACCCTCAAACATACCTACTATCCACTCCCTACACCCACAAACATACCTACTATCCACTCCCTACACCCACAAACAAACCTACTATCCACGCTCTACACCCACAAACACACACTACCCACCACCTACATCACAATAGAGTAAAGGAGGAATACAGAGTGTACCTACTCAGGGTAGCCATACCACTCTGGGTGGTTGATCCTTAGTGCAGCAGGAAAGAGAAAAATTATAAGTGGGTCATTCTATTCCTCGTGTGATGGATGGATGGATGGATGGATGGGAGACTGAATGGGAGGATAGATGGGTAGATGGGGGACTGAATGGGAGGAGAGATGGGTAGATGGATGACTAAATGGGAGGAGAGATGGGTAGGTGGGTGAATCGGTGGATGGATAAACAGCTAACTGGATGAATGGACATATGGACTTGGATGGCATATTTGGATGTAAGACCCTACGATATGAAGAACATTTTGGACGTATAAACCAATGACAATTAACACCATTTTGGATTTACATCACAGGAAACAGGTAAAACATTTCTGTGATCGTTCTTCAATAATTCCATACGCCAACCTTACCTGCATTTATCTCGATATCAGTATAAAATTTTAGTGTTAATTTCAGCATCGGAATCAATCAATCAATCAATCAATCAATCAATCAATCAATCTCTCTCTCTCTCTCTCTCAAGATGGAAATTTCATGACGTAAAATCCGATGAAAACTCGACCCTGTTTATACGTGTTGCTTCGAGGTTTTGTTTTCACGTTAACCTCATGTTTCGTTTCGATAAATGACACATATCACAGGAGGTGAACTACAAACTGACCTTTGACCTGACACCGACGACCGACCGACGGAAGATGGGGCTTCGGGTTTAGTCGTATCCATTTGAGAGTTTTATGAATGTGAAGCCCCGAATTAGTCAACAAACCCTACAGCTCAATTTGGATTCGAACTTGTGCATCTTGTTCTTGAATCAGAACCTTATCTCACACATATATAGGGGTTAGGTTGGGTTAGGTTGGGTTAGGTTGGGTTGGGTTAGGTTAGATTGGGTTAGGTTAGGTGAGCCGTGTCCATCACAACCAGACAATTATCCTCGTCCATCAGATCTTCCCTTTAACAAATCCTCAACATAAAAGACAAATTCACCTCCATGTGTTAAAATCTTACTACACTACATTACCGTCACCACTATACCAAACCTGTGTAATATTAACATACTAATACACTATAAAGACATCACCAAATCCATCAATAAACAGTACATCTTCCTTTACACTTGATTAGAAAGAAAACAAGAAAATATGCCCAGAATCTCAAATTCATTCACTAACATTACGAAAAATTACAAGAGTTAAGAGTCAAAGCAAGATATGTACTGTACGCAATGTTGATGTTATTTTGTTCGCCATCATTGTGTCCTAAAATTAATCTGTTTTGTGAAGTAAATCCTCGGACTTGGGAACAAATCATCATGTGTACCTTTGAGTATTAAGGTCTTGATCCATTTCCTTGATGTCTACCGTTTGGAACAGGTAACACCACCACAATTGTTTTAACCAAGACGAAAACGGACGAAAAAAAAAAGCTTCTACAAATATCAAGTATTAATTTTCTCTCTTTACAGGATCTAATACTCTTGGAAATGTGTTTAAATTAATCTGATTTGTTTTCATTTATTGTCGATCCTTTATAAGAGGACTTGTGGATCCCCCGAGCCTATCCGGCCATTTTGTTTAAATTTTTCGGTCGCTCTAAAATACCATTAAAACAATATTGTGTATAAACGTTTGGCTCAACTGATGATTTCAAACATGTCCCAACATTTTTTGCCTCAACTCCACATTCTGCAACTCATTTAGGTAGATGTCCCTCACTACACATACACTGGACTATGTGTAATGTTGCAGCTAATGTGTTATCAAGATATTGCACATTATAAGTTCATGTGTGGTCATTATTATATCAAACGGAGGAATTTTAAAGAGCTATTACACCACCTGTATCATTAGTTGTCGCCAGGTGAAGGAATATTTAGGTAGATTATATTTTATTTACTGTAATTTAAGTTTCAATACCTAAGACGTTCCACTATAAGAGTCTTTCAACCTCAGGTAAGGTCTTAAGACTTTCTACTCTAGGTCTTACACCCTGGAGTAGCTGTATCGTCCACATAGGTAATTACTCCACAAGGAACCACAAGTTACACCTTGACGTAATACTTCATTTACTGCCAAACTTTATCGGGAAATATTTTTTCACAAAGAATTTCAAGTTACAATTTCACATAATAAGTTACATTGCAAACGTTCGTTCGGCTTACAGTTAAACTTTGCAATGTCAAGATATTTTTTTCACTGCAGAGGAAAGTATCCGTCATCATCATCACCACACACACACACACACACGCAAAGACAAAACTCCTGTATCCAGATTCTCAAAAGTTTATAAATTAAATTCTTCCCTAAAATTAAACAGACAATACATCTATTTGGTGGTTACAAGTTCCCCAAAGAATGCAGTGATGGGTAGGGAAACACTGTGTAACACTGAAGTCCGTTTATTATGGATGAGAGAAATACAAGTGGTGACTCGCGTGTGCCATGCACGGCTCACACAGTCAGACTGAGGCTGCCTTGCCATATGGCAGCCTCGGGGCAATGTTGCCACATAACGTGCAGTGTTGCCACGTGATGATATATATAAATGCTACTCGGCACAGTAGCTTATATACAGGGTTGCTACTCGGCACAGTAGCTTATATACAGGGTTGCTACTCGGCACAGTAGCTTATATACAGGGTTGCTACTCGGCACAGTAGCTTATATACATAACCTACATCTCCCTCCCCCCTCACGCTCATAGTCTTTGTCTTGAGCGGACTTCTTAGTCCTAAGTTGCTCCGAGCGTCGAGGTGCACTGTGGGGCGGATCCTCGTCAGGTGTAGGTGACTCGTCCTCGGTCAGGGGGCCAGCAGCAGGGGGTGGGACTGGCCGGAGGAAGCGGCGGTTCCTCCACCAGACACGGCCGCTCGGCATCCTGACCTTGTAGTCCCGCGACCGGCCGACGCCCATCACTATGCCCACCTTGTCCCAACGTGTCGTCGTCGGGTCCTGGACGCGGGCAAGGGCACCAATCTCCAGTGGCTGAAGAGGGCGGGCATGGTCGTCATACCGAGCCTTGGCGTCCTGGGCACGTGAAGCGGCGCGGCGGTCGCAGCTCTCGGCTCTGGTCTGCCACTCCTTTGCAAAGGCCTTGGCGTGTGCAGGAACGCAAGAGCGAGAGGGTGACCATACAGGATCTGGGCAGGGGAGCGTCCTGTGTGGGTGGGAGTATTACGTAACTCCAGGAGTCCTTTGTCAAACGCCTCACAGTCTATGTTGCCTGAAGGGGCCACCTTGAGGATGAGGTGCTTGACTGTCTTGACCGCAGCCTCAGCATGGCCGTTTGACTGTGGGTAGTGGGGTGTTGACACGATGTGGCGGACTCCCCAACGCTCCAGGAATCCTGTGAAGTCCCGGCTGGTGAACTGTGGCCCACCGTCCGTCCGCAGACGTACGGGGACGCCCAGGTCACGAAAGAGGTGCCGGAAGTGACGAATGGTGGCCGCGGACGTCGTGTCCGAGCCACAGATTACCACCACAGGCCAGCCAGAGAGTCGGTCGGCGACAACTAGGAAATGTTTCCCAGCTGTGCTGAAGAAATCAGCCGACACGGACTCGAAGGGCCTGGTGGGTTCGTTGTCGCACAAGAGGGGCTCTTGCTGTTGACTGGGCTGCATGATCTGGCACGGCTCACAGGCACCGACCGTATTGACGATATCCGCGTCAATGTTGGGCCAGTACACAGCCTGCCTTGCGCGGCGCTTGGTGGCCTCTGCTCCACGATGGCTGTCGTGTAAGCGGGCCAGAACGCGACGACGGAGAGCTGCAGGGACGACCACACGGGCACCGTACAGGACGAGGTCCCCATCTGCGTAGAGGTCCTCACGTATCTTCCAATACGGGCGTAGGGCGTTGTGGAGGTCAAAACGGTCGCGAGGGAACCCAGTCCTCACACTCTCCAAGAGCTGAGTGTAGGAGGGGTCGTCGCGTGCCGCGGTCCGTAGTTCCTCAAGGGCCAGATCGCTGTCGGGTGGCGATACTGAGGCCTGGGTGCTGGCGAGGGACTGTACGGCCTGCAAGGTGACGATGTTGCTGACGGAGAAACCGGCCTCGGTGCTGAGCAACTCGTCTTCAGGTGTAGGGCGGCTGACTGGGGAGCGGGAGAGGGCATCCGGGATGCACAACTCCTTACCTGCGCGCCAAGCCACGGTGAAGACGAAGGCCAAAATCTTCTCCTTCAGGCGCTGGAGGCGGGGATTCTCGATGGCGTCCAGCGAATAGTGATTAAGAATGGGGACCAAGGGCCTGTGGTCTGTGATGAGGTCGAAGTGCTGTAGGCCAATCAAGTAAAATTTGCACTTCGATAAGGCCCATACCACTGCCAGCAGCTCCAGCTCGATGGTAGCGTAGCGAGACTCAGCATCGGTGAAGAAGCGAGAGCCACACTGTACGAGCCGGTACTTTCCTCCACCGTGATCCTGGAGAAGGGCGTAACCAACCCCGTACAGGCGCGAGGCGTCTGTCTGGAGGATGGTGGGGAGCGCTGGGTCGAAAGTAGCAAGGATAGGTGGACTTGACAGGGCCTCCTTCACCTTATGAAAGGCGAGGTCGTGGTCAGGGGTCCACGTGAAAGTCCTCTTGGGGCTCATCAGGGGGCGGAGAGGCCCGGCAGCGGCGGAGACGTCAGGAGAAAATTCTGCCAGCTGGTTCACCAGGCCCATGAAAGACCTGAGATCCGTAAGGTTGGCAGGTTTTGCAAAGTCCGCTATGGGGCGAACTTTCTCCGGGTCTGCAGCAATGCCATCCCTTGAGAGTCGGTAGCCGCAGAAGGACACTGCAGGTGAGGCCAAGTCTAACTTCTCGGCATTCAGAGTGATGCCGTGCCTCCTACACCTGGTCAGTACCTCGTCGATGCGGCGAAGATGCGTCAAGTAGTCACGCCTTGAAGTGCCATGTCACCACGGAGACAGAAGGCGTCCCCCGTAGCAGCGAATCCCATAGGGTCACGGCAGTAGCGGAAGCGTCCGTAAGGCGTGATGAAAGTGGTCAGTGGCTGATCCTCCTTCTTCAGTGGGATCTGCCAGTAACCACAGAGGGCGTCCATCGTCGAGAAGTGCCGTACCTTAGGATCCACACTCCGTATAGCTGCAAAAGGTGTGGGTGAAGGGTGGGCGGGACGGGACACCTGGCTGTTAAGCTTAGACAAGTCGGTAGTAATCCGCACTCCACCGTTAGTCTTAGCCACAGCGACTAGAGGGTGGCACCAAGGGGATGGGTCGTCACCAACGGGTACGATGACACCCTGGGCCACCATGGAATCCAGTTCCTTCTTGACTGAATCCCTGAAGGCGAGAGGAATCAACCGGGGAGTGTGTATGGCAAACAGCTGTGCATCTTCCCGCAGGTGTATCCTCATAGGCGGACCCGCCATAGCCTTCAGTGGCGCGGTCCGTAGGGCCTCCTTCGTCACCAGCACATCCGAGTACTCCTTCAGGAAGTAGGCCCTTGCGGCTGAAGGAGACGTCTCGCTGTGAAGAGGAAGCAGCCGTGACTTGGGTGGAGGCGGGGCGGGAGTGGACGCGGGTTCTGGGCAGCTCTGTGCGGCAGCGCCAGGCGCGTCGCTCATTGATTCCCGCACCCTGCTGGCGGTGTACCAAGCAGCTGGGATCTGCTCAGGAAAGTCTCTGGGCACCACGCCTAACTCCTTGCAGTGCTCCCACGACAACAAGGGTGTAGCGAGAGTAGGCTGCACGTCGATCCATCCGTGACACGACCTGTCGCCGTAGGTGATCTCTGCTTGAAAGGAGCCCACAGCGTCCGGCATCTGGGAACCGTCCGCATTGTAGTACAGCAGCTGCAGCGGTGGTCCCAGGTCACGTTTGGTGAGGCCCAGTTTCTGGAGGTGCTTCAACCCAATCACCGTAGTATCAGCGCCGGTGTCCGGTATCACCTCGATGTGACCCGACACATCACCGTGTGTGACAGCGACGCGGATAGTAGGGGAAGAGGTAGCCCTGGGGCGTGTGGTCGATTCCACCCTCCTGATGTGACTCCGCTGCTGCTTGGGGCTGCGTGGGCCATCTGGAGGGGGCTGCGTGCGAACCACCCCGACGGAAGTGCGCTGCTGTCCTCCTCGTCTCGGGCTTTTGGGCTTGGGTTGGCGGCAGCACTTGTCGTAGTGTCCATAGCGACCGCAGGCCTGACATTTGTGGCCTCATGCAGGGCACCTGTCTGTGTTAGACCAGTGGCCCTTATGGTCACATCCACGACACAGTGCGTCGGCGGCCGGGCAAGTCTTGGGGCCATGCTGCTTTCCACAGCTGCCACAGGAAGCACTAGGCGGAGGCGTGGAAGAACGTGTGGCAGCCTTCGCGTTGTTGGCCGCCTTCTTACTCTTCTTGTATTGTGAGATAGCTCTCACAACAGGTGGGGCCCGTAAGGCAGAGGTGGCGGACTTGGTGGCCTCGTATGACCGACATTCAGTCACTACCACCTGGAGTGTGGAGGAAGCGTCCAGGGGGATGAGTCGCTGCACCAACTCTTCCTGCCTGACACCTGTCAAGATCCCGTGCTTGATCCAGGCTTCCTCACATTCCCGGCTGTGCGCCTTGCAGACGTCGATCTCCTCTGACAAACTCTTCAAGCGTACAAAAAAGTCGTCAAAGGATTCGTTCTCCGCCTGCTTGCAGCTGGTGAAGGCGCGGCGACGCAAAGCCTCGTTATTCCGACCCTTAACATGCTCCTGTAAAAGGTCGAGCATATCCGTCACTGAAGAGGTAGAATCGGGAGGCACTTGCAACGTGTGCTCCAAAATTCTCTGGGTCTCCAGCGACAAACACATCCGCAGTTGGATGAGCTGTTTGTTTGGAGGCATGCTGTCAAGGTCCACCATCGTGGAGTAATCTGTCCAACGCCGCCTCCACTCACGAAAAAGCTGAAACGTGACGTCTGGTGAGAGGGCGGGTGGGGGTTGAACAGATGCCTTGGGAGCTGTTTGTTTGGAGGCAAGAGTACCTGCAGGACGCTGGTGTGGTGGAGGAGGGAGGGTACTGGCGCCTATATGCGCACTACCTGCGAGTGAGGGAGGGTGGGTTAGTGCCAGGGTCGCCAATAGTGCCTCAAAACGCAACTTTTCCTCCTCTCTTCGTGTCTCCTCCCTCTGAAGTTCCATCTCTCTACGTTGCTCGTCCCGGTCGTCCATCCACCTCAGAATTGTGGCAATGTCCGTCACTGGAGGTGGAGGATGAGAGTCTGCGCCCGGTGGAGGGGAAGGTGGTGGGGAGTCGTGTTTCCCATCTTGACGTTGTCCCTTCTTACCTCCCATCTTTGTGTGTGCGTGGACTGCACTGTTTAATATATAAAGTGGCGCCTCAACAGCTCGAACCACATATATATGACATAAACAGCGCAGAAATAACGCATAGAGTCCACTGTTCTGTCCGTGAGTGAGTGCGTGCGTGCGTGTGTGTGTGTGTGTCTGAGAGAGCATTTCGTGGTGGCCTTAATGCCGGTGGCTAGAGACGTGGCAGGGGGTGAGACCGTCAGTGTCTCCCGGGATGTCACACGAGAAGGGTGTACGCCTGCGTGCTCCGTGGGTACCACAAAAAACAGGCCAATGCTCAACTCTCAGCTCTAGACACACACTAATACACTGACACTAACACTGCCACCGTCACTAAAACGCACTGTGACGGAGCAACACTGCACATCGCGGCGAAACACAGCGCAACACAACACAAAACACTATGAGTCGACGCGCATGACGCGCATCACCGACAGACGTAACTGTCTCGGCATAGTTCACACACTTTGTAAGTCCACAGATCCTAGCCACTGCGCCATGATGGTTACAAGTGTTCCCTGAAGAATGCAGTGATGGGTAGGGAAACACCGTGTAACACTGAAGTCCGTTTATTATGGATGAGAGAAATACAAGTGGTGACTCGCGTGTGCCATGCACGGCTCACACAGTCAGACTGAGACTGCCTTGCCATATGGCAGCCTCGGGGCAATGTTGCCACATAACGTGCAGTGTTGCCACGTGATGATATATATAAATGCTACTCGGCACAGTAGCTTATATACAGGGTTGCTACTCGGCATAGTAGCTTATATACATAACCTACACCTTTTGTAAATTTAGTATTTTTATCTGGCTTGTGTTAGACAATTACACTCAGATGAGGAAACCCCATTGGTATTGTCAAAGCATTATTCTTCAATGTGATCTCTCCCAACTCATATACTGTACACTTACTGTCCTCACCCCCAGTACCCTGCCCCCCCCTACCCCCACACACAGAAAGACACCTACACCAACACACCCCACCCTGCACCCCACCCTTCTCCCTCCAGCTCACTCGCTCACTAGCGAATGATTTGACTTCTCACTTCAGAGTTCGGGGTTCATGCCTCAGGGAGAGTGAGGATTGACAATGCTAAGTGGCAAATTCAGGAGTGAAGCCAATTGTACGTAGGTAGAAGTTTCTGAGCCAAAAACAGAAATAGGATGAGAGTGTATATGCCAGGAGCTGGGGTGGGGGATATAGTAGACAGGATGGACAACATCATGTCCTGTAATGGGAACAAACCCATTATCTGCCACAGTGCAGGAGTGTGAGATTGTGAAATGGAGTACCATTGTACGAGATGTTTTCCCATGTGTTGAAGTGGGAGCTTGTCTGTGGCAGCCCCCGGTTGCCAGTCACCAAGTCACCATCTGACGCTGGAGTAGTAAAGTCTGCAAGGAACCTGGTCTATTATTCAAGCCTCTCACATGGCGCAGTGAGTAGGATGCCGGGGCCCAACACCCCATAACAGCACCTGACGAGAACGCCAACATGGCCCCCACACGTCCACGATTCTCGACGCCCTCAAGGGAACGCCAGGGCATCTCTGCACCGGCGGGGAACACCACGCGCGCCCAGCAGCAGACCATGAGTGCATTGATGGCTCAGATGGAGTCTCTAGCTACTGGCAGCCACGGTCATGCTCCTCTGCCGGTCATAAAGCCCTCAGCAGCGGTCGCTCCAGAGAAGTGTGAGGCAGAAATGCCAGCAGCAGCGTTTAGGACATGGAGGTGGTCCATGGAGTCGTGGGTGCTGTTGAACGGATGGTCACAACTGGTGGCCACACTCCACATTCGCCTGAACTGCGTCCCTGCACTCCAAAGGGTGATTGACTCGAGATATTCCAGCGGTCAGTGGGAGCAGCTCTCGCCCAAGGAAGCCCTGGACGCCATCAGTGGAGTGGTTCTTCAATCGTCAAACCAAGCTGTGAAATGGAACGAGTTTTTCAACAGCAAACAAGGTGAAGAAGAGGTAGTGGAGTGTGAATTTAAATGTCCCACCTGTGATAACGACCTCTCTGAGTACATGCTATTATGTAAAGTTATGGTGGGCCTGAGTAACCCAGTGTTGAAAAGGGAAATTCTCCAGGGGTACTCGAGTTATAATAGTGTTGAAGTGCTTAGAAACAAGTGTATGTTATTTGAGGCAGCAGATGCTGGTGTATTGTGTCGTACGTCTGGCCAGGCAGTGGTGGGAACAGCCAAGGAGGCAGCGGCGGTTGGTGATGATGTCACGGGTGAGTCTGAGATAGCTGCTGCCCGACCTGGACACCCCAGTCGCGAGCACTGTGGGAACTGCGGCATGACAAATGCCTCCGGCAAAAGCAACTGCCCTGCAAGTGGGGCTACATGTCGCAATTGCTCTAAGGTTGGTCCTAAGTGCTTCTGTGGATGTGTCAGGTGCTGTCACAGTGGCAACAGCCCAGCTATCCCGCCACCCCAGGTTACAAGTGTTCGTGACCCAGGCTGGGGGCAATTCCACCACCACCCCTGTGCTGGCTGTGGCTGACACGGGTGCTATGGCGTGTGTGACAGGGGAATCCCTGCTCCGGGACACCGTCCAAGAGGTCTACTTCGTGCAGACAGCCAAGGCCCTCTAACTGTCATTGGAGGCCTGCAAGTGCCTCAACTTGGTGCCTGTCGATTTCCCGCTCCATAGGCGTGCTGTGGCTGCCGTGGGCGATGGAGGGGGGCTGCACACTGCCGACGACCTACCTCCGAACCCTGGACCTGAGAGAAGTCGTGTCCTTCCTAGGCCAGTTGAGATGCCCTTGCCTCCTTTGGAGCAGAATGTGGCCAAGTTGGAGGCATGGCTGCTCACGCACTTTTCATCGACCGCATTCAACACCAACAGGTCCCCACTACCAGTCATGACTGCTGCCCCTCACCGCATCCACCTGACGCCCGGCACGACCCCCTGCGCCTGTCACACACATGCTCCCGTTCCGAAACACTGAAAGCGGAGGTGAAGGCCCAATTGGAGGAGGACGTCAGGAGAGGCGTCATCCAGCCAGTGCCTGCTGGTGAGGCTACAGAGTGGTGCGCCAGGATGGTCGTGGTGGCCAAGAGAAACGGTCAGCCCAGGCACACTGTAGACTTCCAACGCCTCAATGCAACCTGTCTGAGGGAGACGCACCACACACCTGCACCATTCGACATGGTGTCTGGAGTGTCAGTGCACTCGTTCAAAACTGTCGCCGACGCCTTCTGGTGATTTCATCAGGTGGAGTTGGAGGAGGAGAGGTTTTTTTTTTTTATGGGGATTAGCCCACCCGGACACAGGTCACTGACCCACATCGGGGCCTGGGGGGTGAAAATGTAATAATAATAATAATAATAATAGTCATAATAATTCATAATAAATAAAATTTATGATAAAAAAACAAAAATAAAATAATAAAATAATGATGATAATAATACAGTAACTGTAATAATAATAATAATTTTAATAATAAAGAACTATAAATACAAAAATGAAAAAAAGATCAAAAGTGAGAAACGATATATGTATGTTGTGTTGTCAATGGTAAGAGAAACAATTGAGACCCTGCAATTGTGTGTAAATGAAGCAGAAAGTCAGATCAGCAACCTGGGACTTGGTCACAATTTTCGTGATGCCATATGGCAGCAGGGTGTACCATTAGACAACACATTATGCTTCCAATATCTTCCCAGGCAGTTGTACCTCCCTGTTTGGTAGCTGCTTACTACCTACTACCTAGACGCCTGACCACATTCATCACGCCGTGGGGCCGTTTTCGATACTGCAGGATGCCCATGGGACATTGTTCAGCGTCAGATGCCTACACCAAGAGGTTTGATGACGCTATTCAGGATGTGCCCCGCAAGTACAAGTGCGTGGATGACGCTCTCCTCTATGATTCCAGTGGGAAGGGGACGTTCTGGCACACCTACGATTTTCTGGAGACCTGCGCTCGCACAGGTATCACACTGAAACCAGAAAAATTCTCGTTCTGCAGGAGAGAAGACGAGTTTGTGGGTTTCCTCCTGGGGTGGGACCTCTACCAGCCCACTGCCCAACGTCTGTCAGCCATCAAGGACTTCTCCATGCCTGATCAGCCATCAATCACTGACATCAGGTCCTGGCACGGCCTGGTTAACCAATTGGCTCCCTTCCTTGCCACTGCACCTGTGATGGAGCCCTTTCGTGAGCTCCTCAAGAAGCCAGAGGGCAAGCGGGTGTATTGGGACGACCAGCTGCGGCTTAAGTTTCGTCAGGCCCAGGACACCATCTGTCAGTTGGCCAGGGACGGCTTGGTGTACTACGACAAATCCAGGCCTACGGCAGCTGTCACGGATTGGAGCAGGGAGGGCATCGGCTTCGTCATCTTGCAACAATACTGTGCCTGTGCCTCTCCAGAGACGCCCTTCTGCTGCAGGGGAGGGTGGCGGTTGGCTCTGTGCGGTAGCCGACATCTGAGCACGGCCGAGGCTGGCTACGCTGCAGTAGAAGGGGAGGCCCTGGCTGTGGTATAGTGCCTGCGTAAGGCCAGGCTGTTCCTCCTTGGCTGCCCGAACCTCATTCAGGTGACGGACCACCGCCCCTTAGTTGGCTTGCTAGGGGACAGAGCCCTCACGGATGTGGCGAATCCGCACCCGTTCAGGCTCAATGAGAAGACCCTACAGTACCGTTTCACGGTCAAGTACTTGCCAGGGAAGCGGAACTGTGCAGCTGACGCCCTATCCCGCTTCCCCTCCCTCAGGGCGGCGCCCGACGCAGAGGACATGGACCAAGAGGAGGACCTGTGTGCTGCAGTGTGTGCAGTCACAATCGCAGCACTGGATCAGGATGGGCGCATCACTATGGACGAAGACACAGTGTGCAAAGCGGTTGTGGACGACCCAGTATACCAGATTCTAGTGTCGAGGGTGCTGGCGGGTGACTGGCGCTCCCACAAGTCACAGGAGGTGGCCTGTCTGCGCCCGTACTTCTCGGTGAGGGACAGGTTGGCTGTGGTTAGGAGTTTGGTCACCTACACCTTTGACCAGGGCTGCGTGCGCCTTGTCATCCCCGACTCCCTCCGCCACCGGGTCGCCGTTAACCTGCACGTGGGGCATCAGGGCCTCGACTCAATGCTCAGGGGGGTCCCTCAGTCTGTCTATTGGCCTGGCATGGAGGGTGACCTGCAGCATCATCGGTCCTGGTGTGCTGCTTGCGAGACCCACGCCCCTTCCCAGCCTCCGGAGTCGTTGGTCTTGACCCCAGCGCCAGACTATCCCTTTCAACAAGTGGTAGCCGATAACAGATGTTAAGTCTGGGGTACACCTGTAAGACAACAGATGTTAAGTCTGGGGTACACCTGTAGGATAACAGATGTTAAGTCTG